>NW_027437738.1:0-146584 GCF_965140245.1 Athene noctua
GTTTCTGACCAGCAATACCAACATCTTGCTTTTTTTTGTTCTTCCTTTGCATTAGTTTTGCTAGAACACGTACCTATGGTGCTGCTCTCAACTCTAATTTGGGAAATACAGTTTTGTTCTCTTATTCAGGACACAAGTCCTGCCAAGTGTGGTGAAAGATGTGAACATCCTAGATGTGGGAAGGAAAAAAAGGGTTAAGGGGGTGCAAGAGTTGAGAGGTTTCTTTCCCAAGAAGTAATGGTCCATTGCAGACACTGTTATTTTTGACTTGATAAGCAGGAGAAACACTAAGATAGGATCACATGCACTTATTGCTGATTAAATTAAATGGAGGGATGAGTAGGGACTAATCTTATTGGAGAACACAGGAAGCTGGTTGAGGAAGCCGGCTTGTCTGAAGGGACACAGGACACAAATGCAGAGATGTTTCGGGCTCTCCTGTTGTTTGGGATGGGAACCAGCCTAGAATGGGAGTCCCAAGCAAGAGGAGAACTTAGAGGGAAAGTTAAGGTGAAAATCCTCCTGGCAAGAATGCTGAGGAATAATCAGAGAGGACACAAAGGCAGTTATCTCTCTGTGCTCATAAAATACAGGGAGAAGATGAGATTTGGTAAAACATAAACTTCATGGCATTCCTTGTTTTCTTTGCTGGTACGAAGAAGATCCAGCAGCATGTTTATTAATTGCCTTTCTATTCTTCCAGTCCTTGATTTATTGCTGTTAGCACTTGTCCACTACTCACAGGAAGAACTGAGAGTCCCCAGTGGTCTTCTCTGGGAGGAAGTGGTTGAACTGATGGTAGCCTGTTTCCCAAATTATTGTCACTGTTGTTGCTTTCTTTAAAATGGGGACATTTCACTGAAAATGTGATAGTGTTACATCTGGTTCTGTTACTGGTTGAGAGCCAGATACGGGCTTTTTATTTGAGAAATACAGTTCTCAAAATTTTAGATATATATTTTACAGAAAACAATAAATTCCAGAAAATATGACAAGCTCTTTCTGCCAGAGCTGTGTCAGGTGCCACCTTTCTTTTAGCAGCTTAGACACTGCGCCAGTGGTGTGATCAAGGTGGAACTCCCAGTCCCAAGTTTTGCTCCATCACTGTGTGCTTTTCAGAGTCCTGCACTTCTCCAGAGCAGGTTGATTCACCTGTTCCCCACCAGCAGCCAGGTATTCTTAAATGATGCACAAAATGTGAGGTAGAGCCAACTTACCTCCTGGCTTTGCATATTTACAGAGGTGATTTAGTGATAAGACTCTGTGTGTGTGTGTGTGTGTGTGTGTGTGTGTGTGTGTGTCTTTTTAAACTAATATTGGGTCTTTGAACAGAGTGACAGCTCTAGTTAACTACAAATTATTAGTGATTCTTAAATACATCCTTGCTTTTTTACTATCTTGCCAATTCCCAGCTGTTTTCAGAAATATTTCTTGTGTTACAGCTGAAAAATGTTGGTTGCTTGGAACCTCTTGAAATGACATGTATTTTAAAAAATAATGTAAAAGCACTTCAGCAACAGATATTCATTTTCAACTTAGCAGTTCAAAACTCAGGAGCCCAGGGCTTCCAGAGAGCTCTGCCTTAACACCACCACTGTTTTCCCTCTGACCATAAGTAGTGCAGCCCACTGAAATGAGGAGTTTAAATCAGCAAAGAGAAAAAAACCTATCAAAAGAAAATGCAAAGTGTCTTAATGGTCCCTACAGTTATCTGAAATGAAGAAGAAAAATTATCTCCATTTCTCTTGCAGATGGATGTTTTATAACTGATACTAAACTTCAACTCAAACCAATCCGAATTCTTTTCCAAAAAAGGGAAGAAAGTTGTTTTTTTCCAAAACGGTTACACATTGCTATAGCTTGATGTATTATGGTTATGGTGGCAGACAGGACAGTCTTTCTGGTGACAAAGTGCCATGACTTATCATGGTAAGCTGGTATTTCCCTTCCCAATAACTCTCCAAGCAGCAGAAAAAGTGAGCCAGTAACTATGAGTACTGGTTAAATCCAGGCAAACTTCCTGGAGCACCCATGGAAGAAAAAAACCCCGGGTTTTATTCCATTCAAGTAAATGTCTCTCAAGAAGAAATTTCAACATTTCTGGTGCAAGTGAGTCTAAAATTCATGGTCAGGAGGGAGAAGTATTTGTGTTTGGACGCAGTCTGGTATTTTAATAGATACGTAATGTGAGGTTTTCCTGTGGGAAGGGTTTTTTGAATTTGGCCAAGCTCTCCTTTCTTGCCTTGTTTCATTAATATCTGCAGTGACTACAAAATAGTGGAATAAAATATATTTATCTCTTGTTCTCTTACTAGGATTATCTGGCTCAGGTCTTCTTGCAGAGTGACGGGTGCTAGGCTCCCCAGATGCCTAGACTGTGGGCATTTGCTCAGGTGTGTGTAGCTTTACTGAGGAGGAGTAGGGTTATCTGCACCCACTCTGTGCCCCCACCCATGTGGTGGGAGGCAGAGATAAGCAGCTCTCTGACCTCCCCTTTTGGAGCAGCCTGCAGGGACAACTGTGCTTATATGTGCGTTGTCTCCTTCACTGCTCAGTTCTCCTGCATAGGACTGCCTGAGCAAGGAACTGTTGCAATGCAGTGCAAAAGCCTCTAATTAGGTACTTAGCATTTTTGGAGGCTGACAAACACCTTCTAAGTGTTAACTTTTAAATATCTTACCAAGCAGATTTATGTGTCCAGCAAGGAAATTTCAAAGGGATTTTTACCCTCATGTAGTATCTTCTTCAACCTTGCAAAATATGGGTTTTTCTACTGTGCTGCTATAAAATGTGTGGGCTTGTTGCTTTTGTGGTGTTATTCATCATTGTGGAAATCTTTGCTGAAGCAGCATTTTTCTAGCTAATAAGATGGAAACCCTACCTGCCTAAGAGAACTAATAAAGCACCCAGGGAAGGCCTTTTGTGAAGACAGAAGAAAGAAGCATGGAGGATGAAATCTGTCTGAGTAGTATTTTTCCAACAAGCTGCTCCATTTTGCATAAGCTTTTCAGAGAGCTGACAGGTGTTTCAGTTTGGGACTCAGGAAACAGGGAGATGAGGAAATGCAAGATGGAAAGTCAGCCTCAAAGGTGAAGGAGAAAAGGCTCTCCCAGTGGGATGAACTCCTCCACCTCACGTCGTGCAGAATGCCTTGACAAAAGCCGGTGCACATATGAGGTGTGTGTATCTGGAAAGACTGCACTGGAAAGGAGACTCCCAAGAGAAATTCTGCCTGATGTTTGTAGCGATAACCAAGGCAACTGTCACATGCTTTCAGCTGACATATCTCAAGGCACAAATGAACTCTGGTTTGTTTGCTGATGGTTGGAACTTACTACCTGTGCAGGCTTTTGGAAGCCCTGCGCAATCACGAAGGGCTGCTCTGAGGAATCAGTCTGCAGGCTTGGGAAGGAATGCAGAGAAAAAGAGGCACACACCTTCCCCTCAGAGCTTATTCCCACAAGGTGGTTCAGATCCCAGGAACAAGAGCCTTGCTAGTCTTGATGTTGCCTACCAGTTGTGGTGAGTCTTTCCACCTCTCTCAACTTGATTTTCTTTTCTGAAAAGCGAGGTTATAAACGTGTCACATGCAGAAAAACTTCTTGCAAGACAGAACAGTGAGGCCATATAAACTCAGAGCAGTTTTTTGGGGTAATTACTACATTCCCCTGCTAATGTAGTAAGGAGCTGGTGGTGGCCTCTGCCTTTGCCGGTAGAGATGAAATCTCAGGGATTGTGAGTGCGACGCAGTGCCATAATCTGACTTGATGAAGTTCAACAACATGTCCGAGTTGTGTTGTACTCAGCACCTTGGGAACAGTGCACAGGTACAATCCTGAATGTTTTTTTCATGGACACATGGCCACAACGCCTGTTTTCAGGGAGGACACGGGGTGTGGAAGGCTGCCTGTGCCTGAAATGGGAGATGTGGCTGGCAGGCCAAGGAATCCTCTAATTTTCTGCTCAGATGCAGATTCAAGTGGATGGTGAGGGCTCCACCATATATATAGTGCCAATGAAATTGAGGTGGGAATAAACAAACAAGTAAATGAAGACCATGCATTTTCCAGACCATACTTTCTTTGCAGCAGTACTTGAGCTAGATGAATATTGATTCATATTTCTTGGGATGAGCAGTGCTGGGGAAGGAGGTGCCACCATCTTCATAACTCTGTTAATGTTTTATGCATTTTGGCTTTTTTTTGTTGTTGTTGTTTAACATGTCATAACTTAAGTTCTTTCAAAACCACGGTATCATTTCTAAAACTTCCCCTAGTAGAGCAAATTGTTTGTAGCAAGTAGGTTTTCTGATGAATTCTGGACCAAAACTACTGAGATCCACTGGGCAAGCATAAAGCACTGAACAGAGACCAGAAGTGGTGGAGAAACAATCAAGGGCTGGGGAGAAGTGGAAAGCAGCCACACAGGGAAACATTTGGGTAAGGCAATTCCCACCTATTTTTTCCAAATAGATATTTGCTTCTTCATTCCTTGAGCTAAGTACTATTCTGCTTTCTGAAGCTATGTACTATTCTGCACAGCTTTCTGAAACTTGGGAGTGAAATACAGCTATGGGAAGAGCTTTGCCTGGACTTCCAGGGGAGTTTATGGTACTGGCTCCTGCGAGGTGGTGCTGTAAATCCAGCATCGGGGCTGCTGATTCACATGCAGGCTAGCCTTTCCTGCTTGCCAGACTGAAACCTCTGGCAGCTCAGCGCAGACAGTGACTCACAGGAGACGCTCAGCTTCCTGCCAGGCAGTGATCCTCGCCTTGCAGTCTGACTCCTGTCATTTACCCAGTTTCCACAGAGGCTTCTCTAAAGGCTCTGCCAAGTACTTTAACTTCTGCTGCAAAAATATATATAAATGAGCAGTGTAGTAAATCAATCTGACATTCACAAGTGCTCAGTGAAGTGACATCTACCTGAAATCAAAGCCATTCTGAATGGATAATCAATGGTAAGTGGGTCTTCATTAAGATGGGTGAGAGCACTGTGCTGCTGTGCTTCAGTTTCAACAGAGACTTAAGATTTCATGCGGTGAGGGAGACATTCTGCAACAGTCAGAAGACAGAGGCAGGATTTCCTCCTTTAGTAACTCCACATTGTTAGAACAGAGACCTGTCCTCATCTTCCACTCTCTGGTCTTATTCCCTTCTATCCAAATGTCAATTGGCAAGTTTTCCTCTGATTTCAAGGCAGAGCAACACCTCTAGGTTGTATCCATGAATCATTTACCATCTTTGTATTTCAATCCAAAAAGGATTTGCATGAAATTCCCCAGCCTGTAATAATATATAGATGTGCCATTATGGGAACAGTCTTTGGGTAGCGTGTAAATCTTTTATACGGTGTCTGCCAGGACAGAAGAGGCTATGATGTAAAAGGGCTCAACAACCAGCATGCGGTTTTGCCCTTGGCCTTGGAGCAGTAGAGTTAGGATGAAACTCCACAACTGGGAAATCTCATCCCTTCCATCCCATCCCATCCCATCCCATTTGTCTCAGAAGTCCCCAGCTGGCACAGGGACCTTTTGCGAAAGGTGTAACAGCCATTTATTTTTTCTTTTCCCTCTAATTTCTATAGGCATCATTCCCTGGAGCATGCAGCTGGCTACCAGCTCTCTGCTGCCTTGCTGGCAGCTGGGATCCCCATGCCCATGGGGTTTAATCTGGGCCCAGTTATTAATAGGCTCCTAGATGGATGTTACTCTCACCTCAGGTTACGTTGCTCTTTGCAGAAGTTCTTCCACCTTCAGCTCAAGACTTGGCTCAATGTTCTTTGGCAGAACACTAGAGTAAAGCCAAGGTCATGTAAATCAGTCACAGTGGTGAAGACAAAGGAGGCAGACACATGCCACTCCAGCTCTGATGGCAAGCTAGGCATGCAGAAAGACAGCGGGGCTCAGCTTGGATCATAAAAGAGGAAAAAAAAAAGATTGTACAGCTCTATGCTGGGGGTTCAGCAACTTCATCCTCCTATGAGAGTCTATGGTGACACGATCCTTGGCTGAAGGGTAGATGAGCATGTCTACATCCTAAACTCACTGGAGTGCGTTGTGCATGGAGAGACACCAAGGACATGATGACAGCAGGACAGATCCAGCTCGCTCTTGCTTCTCAGAGCCTCATAAGGAACCTGTCTTTCCTTACATATAACAAGTGAAGGCCCCTCTGGGCATCTTCCCTTCTCTCTACCTCATTTCACCTGCTCTTCCTCTTCTTTCAAGCAGAGGAGGCTGGGAGCAGGATAGCGTGAATGGGAAGACTGCCCCTGTGTCTAGTTTCTCCTCTGAACCACAAGTGAAGAGGGGTTGCAATTTCAAGGCAATTCATGTATAGTGAATCCTCAAATCCCTGTGTTGTGATGAGAACCAAGGTCCCAGATCTCTTAGGTGCCCTGAAAAATGTCATCCTGCGTGTAACACTGTCCTGGGCCTCCAGAACTGTGCCTCTGCTGGAGCAGTACAGACCCAGCTAGCACACAGCTCTCTTCCTCTCAGTTTGTAGACATTTCACTGCAGAAATTCAAGCTGACTTCATTTCATCTGGGTCCACACGCGATCACGTGAGTCACTGGGCAAACTACAAGGAGGGGATAAGGGACTCTCCAGAGATGTTTCTGGAAGCTTTATGACAACCAGGAAATCTCCAGCAGTTTCTGAGATCAATTCTCCCAGTAATCTTTGAAGATCCTCTTATTTACATGCTTTAACCTTGTTTATTCAGAGGGCCAAGGTCATGCAGGGGAGGGCTTGCACAGAACAACAGCCCACCAAAAAAAAAAAAAAAAAAAAAAAAAAAAAAAAAAAAAAAGAAAGAAAAGGCAAGCAGAAAAGACAAACAGAATGACTCTATCTTGAGCTTTTATTAACATTTCCAGTGATAGACCTTCAAGTGCTCTCTATATGGCAATTATAGCAACTTCATAGTTAACTGACATGATTCCAAACTGCATCAGACAATCAAGCCTTCCAGTAAGAATGCAGCAGCCACAAGCATGACATGGATGTTTTGAACAGAAATACTCATCTCTTTCTGTAGATCATTGCCCCATTTTCTAACCAGCCTCCCAGCTGACTGCAGTAATATTAGCTAAGCCTGTATGCATTTATTTCACAAACACTGCATAGCCAGCAACAGAACAGGTAGAGCTCTCCAGTGACATCATGAGTGGGTTTTGACTCAGTGGCAGGGCTACAATTATTTGTGGCTCTCATCAAATAGTTGCTAATAAGCAGGCAAAGTAACTGAAATAATTCTGTTTATTTTCCTTTCTATTTGCTGCCAATTAAAGATTAATAAATAATTGCCATCTGTAATGAGACGGTGACTGTGAGTGATACTGGTGGTGAGCTCTTGGTGGATGTAAAGTGAAGACCATACATGTATGCTGGATGAGCTGTGCTACCACAAACCCAAGAAATGAAGAGGCCTGTAGGTTTATAACTCACAAGCTGTGAAGAGGTGGGTCTGAGAAGTGCTTACCAGATCCTGCTCCCTGTGGTCATCGATATACCCTATTAGAGCCAAGTCTAACGTACAGCTTTCTGGTTTGAAGGGAGAAGCAGCTGCACAGAAGATTTCTTCAATAGCAAAAGCACCTCTGCAGCTTCTAAGAACTTGTGCCTTGGCGACGTGCCAGCCCGGGGTGGTGAGATGTTCCGGTCCGCTGGCCGTGCCGTGGCGACGTGCCGGTCCCGGGTGGTGAGATGTTCCGGTCCGCTGGCCGTGCCGTGGTGACGTCCCGGTCCCGGTTGGTGAGATATTCCGAGACGATGGCCGTGCTGTGGAGACGTGCCGGTCCCGGGTGGTGAGATGTTCAGTGCCGCTGGCCGTGTCGTGGCGACGTGCTGGCCTCGGGTGGCGAGATGTTCCGGGCCGCTGGCCGTGCCGTGGCGACGTGCCGGCCCCGGGTGGCGAGATGTTCCGGGCCGCTGGCCGTGCCGTGGCGACGTGCCGGTCCTGGGTGGTGGTGAGATGTTCCAGTCCGCTGGCCGTACCGTGGCGACGTGCCGGTCCCGGGTGGTGAGATGTTCCGGTCTGCTGGTCTTGCCGTGGCGACGTGCCGGCCCCGGGTGGTGAGATGTTCCGGGCCGCTGGCCGTGCCGTGGCGACGTGCCGGTCCCGGGTAGTGAGATGTTCCGGTCCGCTGGCCGTGCCGTGTCAACGTGTCGCCCCAGAGGGCTGAAATATTCCGGGCCGCTGTCCATGCCGTGGCGACGTGCCGGCACCGGGTGGTCAGATGTTCCGGTCCGCTGGCGTGCCTTGGCGATGTGCCGGTCCCGGGTGGTGAGATGTTCCGGGCCGCAGGCCGTGTCGTGGCGACGTGCTGGCCTCGGGTGGCGAGATGTTCCGGTCCGCTGGCCGTGCCGTGGCGACGTGCCGGTCCCAGGTGGTGAGATGTTCCGGTCTGCTGGCTTTGCCGTGGCGACGTGCCGGCCCCAGGTGGTGAGATGTTCCGGTTCGCTGGCCGTGCCGTGGCGACATGCCGGCCCAGGGTGGTGAGATGTTCCGGTCCGCTGGCCGTGCCGTGGCGACGTGCCGGCCCCGGGTGGTGAGATGTTCCGGGCCGCTGGCCGTGCCGTGGCGACGTGCTGGCCCCGGGAGGTGGGATGTTCCGGTCCGCTGGCAGTGCCGTGGCGACGTGCTGGCCCAGGGTGTTGAGATGTTCTGGGCCACTGGCCGTGCCGTGGCGATGTGCCGGTCCCGGGTGGTGAGATGTTCCGGGCCGCTGGCCGTGTCGTGGCGACGTGCTGGCCTCGTGTGGCGAGATGTTACGGTCCGCTGGCCATGCCGTGGCGACGTGCCGGCCCCGGGTGGTGAGATGTTCCGGGCCGCTGGCTGTGCCGTGGCGACGTGCCGGCCCCGGGTGGTGAGATTTTCCGGTCTGCTGGCCGTGCCATGGCGACGTGCCGGTCCCGGGTGGTGAGATGTTCCGGTCCGCTGGCCGTGCCGTGGTGACGTGCCGGTCCCGGGTGTTGAGATGTTCCGGTCCGCCGGCCGTGCCGTGGCGACGTGCCGGCTCTGGCTAGTGAGATGGTCCGGTCCGCTGGCCGTGCCGTGGCGACGTGCCGGCCCCGAGTGGTGAGATGGTCCGGGCCGCTGGCCGTGCCGTGGCGACGTGCCGGCCCAGGGCGGTGAGATGTTCCGGTCCGCTGGCCGTGCCGTGGCGACGTGCTTGCCCCGTGAGGTGGGATGTTCCTGTCCGCTGGCTGTGCCGTGGCGACGTGCTGGTCCAGGGTGTTGAGATATTCTGGGCCACTGGCCGTGCCGTGGCGATGTGCTGGTCCCGGGTGGTGAGATGTTCCGGTCCGCTGGTCGTGCCGTGGCGACGTGCCGGCCCCGGGGGGTGGATGATCCGGTCCGCTGGCCGTGCCGTGGCGACGTGCCGGCCCCGGCTGGTGAGATGTTCCGGTCCGCTGGCCGTGCCGTGGCGACGTGCCGGTCCCGGATAGTGATGTGTTCCGGTCCGCTGGCCGTGCCGTGGCGACGTGCCGGTCCCGGATAGTGATATGTTCCGGGCTGCTTGCCGTGCCGTGGCGACGTGTCGTCCCTGGGGGCTGAGATATTCCGGGTCGCTGACCGTGCCTTGGCGACGTGCCGGCCCCAGGTGGTGAGATGTTCCGGTCCGCTGGCCGTGCCGTGGCGACGTGCCGGCCCCGGTGGTGAGATGTTCCGGGCCGCTGGCCGTGCCGTGGCAACGTGCCGATCACGGGTAGTGAGATGTTGCGGTCCGCTGGCCGTGCCGTGGCGACGTGCCGGCCCTGGGTGGTGAGATGTTCCGGTCCGCTGGCCGTGCCGTGGCGACGTGCCGGCCCCGGTGGTGAGATGTTCAAGGCCGCTGGCCATGCCGTGGCGACGTGCAGGTCCCGGGTAGTGAGATGTTCCGGTCCGCTGGCCGTGCCGTGGCGACGTGCTGGCCCAGGGTGGTGAGATGTTCCGGGCCGCTGGCGTTGCCATGGCGACGTGCCGGCCCCTGGTGGTGAGATGATCTGGTTCGCTGGCCGTGCCGTGGCGACGTGCCGGCCTTGGGCGGTGAGATGTTCCGGTTCGCTTGCCGTGCCTAGGCGACGTGCCGGCCCCGGGTGGTGAGACGTTCCGGTCCGCTGGCCGTGCCGTGACGACGTGCCGGCCCTGGGTGGTGAGATGTTCCGGTCCGCTGGCAGTGCCGTTGCGATATGCCGGACCCGGGTAGTGAGATGTTCCGGTCCGCTGGCCGTGCCGTGGCGACGTGCCTGTCCCGGGCGGTGAGATGTTCCGGTCCGCTGGCCGTGCCGTGGCGACGTGCCGATCCCGTGCGGTGAGATGTTCCGGGCCGCTGGCCGTGCCGTGGCGACGTGATGGCCGAGGGTATGAGATGTTCCAGGCCGCTGGCCGTGCCGTGGCGACGTGCCGGTCCCGGGTGTTGAGATGTTCCGGGCCGCTGGCCGTGCCGTGGCGACGTGCTGGCCCAGGGTGTTGAGATGTTCTGGGCCACTGGACGTGCCGTGGCGATGTGCTGGTCCCGCGTGGTGAGATGTTCCGGGCCGCTGGCCTTGTCGTGGCGACGTGCTGGCCTCGGGTGGCGAGATGTTCCGGGCCGCTGGCCGTGCCGTGGCGACGTGCCGGCCCCGGGAGGTGGATGTTCCGGTCCGATGGCCGTGCCGTGGCGACGTGCCGGCCCCGGGTGTTGAGATGTTCTGGGCCACTGGCCGTGCCGTGGCGATGTGCTGGTCCCGCGTGGTGAGATGTTCCGGTCCGCTGGCCGTGCCGTGGCGACGTGCCGGTCCCGGGTGGCGAGATATTCCAGTCCGCTGGCCGTGCCGTGGCGACGTGCCGGCCCCGGGTGGTGAGATGTTCCGGTCCGCTGGCCGTGCCGTGGCGACGTGCCGGACCCGGGTAGTGAGATGTTCCGGTCCGCTGGCCGTGCCGTGGCGACGTGCCTGTCCCGGGCGGTGAGATGTTCCGGTCCGCTGGCCGTGCCGTGGCGACGTGCCGATCCCGTGCGGTGAGATGTTCCGGGCCGCTGGCCGTGCCGTGGCGACGTGATGGCCGAGGGTATGAGATGTTCCAGGCCGCTGGCCGTGCCGTGGCGACGTGCCGGTCCCGGGTGTTGAGATGTTCCGGGCCGCTGGCCGTGCCGTGGCGACGTGCTGGCCCAGGGTGTTGAGATGTTCTGGGCCACTGGACGTGCCGTGGCGATGTGCTGGTCCCGCGTGGTGAAATGTTCCGGGCCGCTGGCCTTGTCGTGGCGACGTGCTGGCCTCGGGTGGCGAGATGTTCCGGGCCGCTGGCCGTGCCGTGGCGACGTGCCGGCCCCGGGAGGTGGATGTTCCGGTCCGATGGCCGTGCCGTGGCGACGTGCCGGCCCCGGGTGTTGAGATGTTCTGGGCCACTGGCCGTGCCGTGGCGATGTGCTGGTCCCGCGTGGTGAGATGTTCCGGTCCGCTGGCCGTGCCGTGGCGACGTGCCGGTCCCGGGTGGCGAGATATTCCGGTCCGCTGGCCGTGCCGTGGCGACGTGCCGGCCCCGGGTGGTGAGATGCTCCGGTCCGCTGGCCGTGCCGTGGCGACGTGCCGGTCCAAGGTGGTGAGATGCTCCGGTCCGCTGGCCGTGCCGTGGTGACGTGCCGGCCCCCGGAGGTGAGATGTTCCGGTTCGCTGGCCGTGCTGTGGCGACGTGCCGGCCTCCGGTGGTGAGATGTTCCGGTTCGCCGGCCGTGCCGTGGCGACGTGCCGGCCCCGGGTGCTTAGATGTTCTGTGCCGCTGGCCGTGCCGTGGCGACGTGTCGCCCCAAGGGGCTGAGATATTCCGGGCCGCTGGCCGTGCCATGGCGACGTGCCGGCCCAGGGTAGTGAAATATTCCGCTTCGCTGGCCGTGCCGTGGCGACGTGCCGGCCCCGGGTGGTGAGATGTTCCGGTTCGCTGGCCGTGCCGTGGCGACGTGCCGGCCCCGGGTGGTGAGATGTTCCGGTCCGCTGGCCGTGCTGTGGCGACGTGCCGGCCCCGGGTGGTGAGATGTTCCCGGCCGCTGGCGTTGCCGTGGCGACGTGCCGGCCCCGGGTGCTGAGATGTTCCGGTCCGCTGGCCGTGCCGTGGCGACGTGCCGGTCCCGGGTGGTGAGATGTTCCGGGCCGCTGGCGTTGCCGTGGCGACGTGCCGGCCCCGGGTGGTGAGATGTTCCGGGCCGCTGGCGTTGCCATGGCGACTTGCTGGCCCCTTGAGGTGGGATGTTCCGGTCCGCTGGCCGTGCCGTGGCGACGTGCTGGCCCAGGGTGTTCAGATGTTCTGGGCCGCTGGCCGTGCCGTGGCGATGTGCTGGTCCCGCGTGGTGAGATGTTCCGGTCCGCTGGCCGTGCCGTGGCGACGTGCTGGCCCAGGGTGTTCAGATGTTCTGGGCCACTGGCCGTGCCGTGGCGATGTGCTGGCCCCGGGTGGTGAGATGTTCCGTGCCGCTGGCCGTGCCGTGGCGACGTGTCGCCCCAAGGGGCTGAGCTATTCCGGGCCGCTGGCCGTGCCATGGCTACGTGCCGACCCAGGGTAGTGAAATGTTCCGGTTCGCTGGCCGTGCCGTGGCGATGTGCCGGCCTCGGGTGGTGAGATGTTCCGGTCCGCTGGCCGTGCCGTGGCGACGTACCGGCCCCGGGTGTTGAGATGTTCCGGTCCGCTGGCCGTGACGTTGCGACGTGCCGGCCCCGGGTGGTGAGATGTTCCGGGCCGCTGGCGTTGCCATGGCGACGTGCTGGCCCCTTGAGGTGGGATGTTCCGGTCCGCTGGCCGTGCCGTGGCGACGTGCTGGCCCAGGGTGTTCAGATGTTCTGGGCCACTGGCCGTGCCGTGGCGATGTGCTGGTCCCGCGTGGTGAGATGTTCCGGTCCGCTGGTCGTGCCGTGGCGACGTGCCGGCCCCGGGTGGTGAGATGTTCCGGGCCGCTGGCGTTGCCGTGGCGACGTGCCGGCCCCGGGTGCTGAGATGTTCCTTGCCGCTGGCCGTGCCGTGGCGACGTGTCGCCCCAAGGGGTTGAGATATTCCGGGCCGCTGGCCGTGCCATGGCGACGTGCCGGCCCAGGGTGGTGAGATGTTCCGGTTCGCTGGCCGTGCCGTGGCGACGTGCCAACCCCGGGTGGTGAGATGTTCCGGTTCGTTGGCCGTGCCGTGGCGACGTGTCGCCCCAAGGGGCTGAGATATTCCGGGCCGCTGGCCGTGCCATGGCGACGTGCCGGCCCAGGGTAGTGAAATGTTTCGGTTCCCTGGCCGTGCCGTGGCGACGTGCCGGTCCCGGGTGGTGAGATGTTCCGGGCCGCTGGCCGTGCCGTGGCGACGTGACGGGCCAGGGTGGTGAGATGTTCCGGTTCGCTGGCCGTGCCGTGGCGACGTGCCGGCCCCGGGTGGTGAGATGTTCCGGGCCGCTGGCCGTGCCGTGGCGACGTGCCGGCCCCGGGTGGTGAGATGTTTAGGGCCGCTGGCGTTGCCGTGGCGACGTGCCGGCCCCGGGTGCTGAGATGTTCCGGTCCGCTGGCCGTGCCGTGGCGACGTGCCGGTCCCGGGTGGTGAGATGTTCCTGTCTGCTGGCCGTGCCGTGGCGACGTGCCAGTCCCGGATATTGAGATGTTCCTGGCCGCTGGCCGTGCCGTGGCGACGTGCCGGACCCGGGCGGTGAGATGTTCCGGGCCGCTGGCCGTGCTGTGGCGACGTGACGGTCCAGGGGGGTGAGATTTTCCGGGCCTCTGGCCGTGCCGTGGAGACATGCCGGCCCCGGGTGCTGAGATGTTCTGGTCCGGTGGCCATGCCGTGGCGACGTGCTGGCCCCGGGAGGTGGGATGTTCCGGTCCGGTGGCCGTGCCGTGGCGACGTGCTGGCCCAGGGTGTTGAGATGTTCCGTGCCGCTGGCCGTGTGGTGGCGACGTGCTGGCCACGGGTGGCGAGATGTTCCGGGCCGCTGGCCGTGCCGTGGCGACGTGTCGGCCCCGGGTGGTGAGATATTCCGGTCCTCTGGCCTTGCCGTGTTGACGTGCTTGCCCATGGTGGTGAGATATTCCGGGCCGCTGGCCGTGCCGTGCCGACGTGCCGGCCCCGGGTGGCGAGATGTTCCTGTCCGCTGGCCGTGCCGTGGCGATGTACCGGCCCCGGTGGTGAGATGTTCCGGGCCGCTGGCTGTGCCGTGGCGACGTGCCGGTCCCGGGTAGTGAGATGTTCCGGTCCGCTGGCCGTGCCGTGGCGACGAGCCGGTCATGGGTGGTGAGATGTTCACGGCCGCTAGCCTTGCCGTGGCGACGTGCCGGCCCCCGGTGATGAGATGTTCCGGTTCGCCGGCCGTGCCGTGGCGACGTGCCGGCCCCGGGTGGTGAGATGTTCAGGTCCGCTGGCCGTGCCGTGGCGACGTGCCGGCCCCGGGTGGTGAGATGTTCCGGTTCGCCGGCCGTGCCGTGGCGACGTGCCGGCCCCGGGTGGTGAGATGTTCAGGTCCGCTGGCCGTGCCGTGGCGACGTGCCAGTCCCGGGCGGTGAGATGTTCCGGGCCGCTGGCCGTGCCGTGGGGACGTGATGGCCCAGGGTATGAGATGTTCCGGGCCGCTGGCCGTGCAATGGCTACGTGCCGGTCCCGGCTGGTGAGATGTTCCGGGTCGCTGGCGTTGCCGTGGCGACGTGCTGGCCCCGGGAGGAGAGATGTTCCGGTCAGCTGGCCGTGCCGTGGCGACGTGCCGGTCCCGGGTGGTGAGATGTTCCGAGCCGCTGGCCGTGACGTGGCGACGTTTCGCCCCAGGGGGCTGAGATATTCCGGGCCGCTGGCCGTGCCGTGGCGACGTGCCGGCCCCGGGCGGTGAGATGTTCCGGGCTGCTGGCCGTGCCGTGGCGACGTGACGGGCCAGGGTGGTGAGATGTTCCGGTCCGCTGGCCGTGCCGTGGCGACGTGCCGGTCCCGGGTGGTGAGATGTTCCGGGCCGCTGGCCGTGCCGTGGCGACGTGATGGCCCAGGGTATGAGATGTTCCGGGCCGCTGGCTGTGCCGTGGCGACGTGCCGGTCCCTGGTGGTGAGATGTTCCGGGCCGCTGGCATTGCCATGGCGTCGTGCTGGCCCCTTGAGGTGGGATGTTCCGGTCCGCTGGCCGTGCCGTGGCGACGTGCTGGCCCAGGGTGTTCAGATGTTCTGGGCCACTGGCTGTGCTGTGGCGATGTGCTGGTCCCGCGTGGTGAGATGTTCCGGTCCGCTGGCCGTGCCGTGGCGACGTGCCGGCCCCGGGTGGTGAGATGTTCCGTGCCGCTCGCCGTGCCGTGGCGACGTGTCGCCCCAATGGGCTGAGATATTCCGGGCCTCTGGCCGTGCAATGGGGACGTGCCGGTCCCGGGTAGTGAGATGTTCCGGTCCGCTGGCCGTGCCGTGGCGACGTGCCGGTCCTGGGTGGTGAGATGTTCCGGTCCGCTGGCCGTGCAATGGGGACGTGCCGGTCCCGGGTGGTGAGATGTTCCGGTTCGCCGGCCGTGCCGTGGCGACGTACCGGCCCCGGGTGGTGAGATGTTCCGGTCCGCTGGCCGTGCCGTGGCGACGTGCCGGTCCCGGGTAGTGAGATGTTCCGGTCCGCTGGCCGTGCCGTAGCGACGTGCCGGTCCTGGGTGGTGAGATGTTCCGGTCCGCTGGCCGTGCCGTGGCGACGTGCCGGTCCCGGGTGGTGGTGAGATGTTCCGGTTCGACGGCCGTGCCGTGGCGACGTGCCGGCCCCGGGTGGCGAGATGTTCCGGTCCGCTGGCCGTGCCGTGGCGACGTGCCGGTCCCGGGCAGTGAGGTGTTCCGGGCCGCTGGCCGTGCCGTGGGGACGTGATGGCCCAGGGTATGAGATGTTCCGGGCCGCTGGCCGTGCCGTGGCGACGTGCCGGTCCAGGGTGGTGAGATGTTCCCGGCCGCTGGCGTTGCCGTGGCGACGTGCCGGCCCCGGGAGGTGAGATGTTCCGGTCAGCTGGCCGTGCTGTGGCGACGTGACGGGCCAGGGGCCTGAGATATTCCGGGCCGCTGGCCGTGCCATGGCGACGTGCCTTCCCAGGGTGGTGAGATGCTCCGGTCCGCTGGCTGTGCCTTTGCGACGTGCCGTTCCCGGGTGCTGAGATATTCGGGTCCGCTGGCCGTGCCGTGGTGACGTGCCGTTCCTGGGTGGTGAGATGTTCCGGGCCGCTGGCGTTGCGGTGGCGACGTGCCGGCCCCGGGTGCTGAGATGTTCCGGTCCGGTGGCCATGCCGGGGCGTCGTGCCGGTCCCGGGTGGTGAGATGTTCAGGGCCGCTGGCGTTTCCGTGGTGACGTGCCGGCCTCAGGTGGTGAGATGTTCCGGTCCGCTGGCCGTGCCGTGGCGATGTACCGGCCCCGGTGGTGAGATGTTCCGGGCCGCTGGCCGTGCCGTGGCGACGTGCCGGCCCAGGGTGCTGAGATGTTCCGGTCCGCTGGCCGTGCCGTGGCGACGTGCCGGTCCCAGGTGGTGAGATGTTCCGGGCTGCTGGCGTTGCCGTGGCGACGTGCCGGCCCCGGGTGGTGAGATATTCCGGGCCGCTGGCCGTGCCGTGGCGACGTGCCGGTCCCGGATATTGAGATGTTACGGGCCGCTGGCCGTGCCGTGGCGACGTGCCGGACCCGGGCGGTGAGATGTTCCGGGCCGCTGGCCGTGCCGTGGCGACGTGACGGGCCAGGGTGGTGAGATGTTCCGGTTCGCTGGCCGTGACGTGGCGACGTGCCGGCCCCGGGTGGTGAGACATTCCGGGCCGCTGGCGTTGCCGTGGCGACGTGCCGGCCCCGGGTGGTGAGACATTCCGGGCTGCTGGCGTTGCCGTGGCGACGTGCCGGCCCAGGGTGCTGAGATGTTCCAGTCCGCTGGCCGTGCCGTGGCGACGTGCCGGCCCCGGGTGGTGAGATGTTCCGGTCCGCTGGCTGTGCCGTGGCGACGTGCCGGTCCCGGGTGGTGAGATGTTCCGGTCCGCTGGCCATGCCGTGGCGACGTGCCGGCCCCGGGTGGTGAGATGCTCCGGGCTGCTGGCCGTGCTGTTGCGACGTGACGGGCCAGGGGGGTGAGATGTTCCGGGCCGCTGGCCGTGCCGTGGCGTCGTGCCGGCCCCGGGTGGTGAGAAGTTCCGGTCCGGTGGCCATGCCGTGTCGACGTGCCGGTCCCGGGAGGTGAGATGTTGCGGGCCGCTGGCGTTGCCGTGGCGACGTGCCGTCCCCGGGTGGTGAGATGTTCCGGTCCGCTGGCCGTGACGTGGCGATGTACTGGCCCCGTTGGTGAGATGTTCCGGGCCGCTGGCTGTGCCGTGGCGACGTGCCGGTCCTGGGTGGTGAGATGTTCCGGTCCGCCGGCCGTGCCGTGGCGACGTGCCGGCCCCGGGTGGTGAGATGTTCCGGTCCGCTGGCCGTGCCGTGGCGACGTGCCGGTCCCGGGCGATGAGGTGTTCCGGGCCGCTGGCCGTGCCGTGGGGACGTGATGGCCCAGGGTATGAGATGTTCCGGGCCGCTGGCCATCCCGTGGCGACGTGCCGGTCCCAGGTGGTGAGATGTTCCGGGCCGCTGGCCGTGCCATGGCGACGTTTCGCCCCAGGGGGCTGAGATATTCCGGGCCGCTGGCCGTGCAATGGCGACGTGCCGGTCCTGGGTGGTGAGATGTTCCGGTCCGCCGGCCGTGCCGTGGCGACGTGCCGGCCCCGGGTGGTGAGATGTTCCGGTCCGCTGGCCGTGCCGTGGTGACGTGCCGTTCCTGGGTGGTGAGATGTTCCGGGCCGCTGGCGTTGCCGTGGCGACGTGCCGGCCCCGGGTGCTGAGATGTTCCGGTCCGGTGGCCATGCCGGGGCGTCGTGCCGGTCCCGGGTGGTGAGATGTTCAGGGCCGCTGGCGTTTCCCTGGCGACGTGGCGGCCCCGGGTGGTGAGATGTTCCGGTCCGCTGGCCGTGCCGTGGCGATGTACCGGCCCTGGTGGTGAGATGTTCCGGGCCGCTGGCCGTGCCGTGGCGACGTGCCGGTCCCGGGTAATGAGATGTTCCGGTCCGCTGGCCTTGCGTGGCGACATGCCGTTCCTGGGTGGTGAGATGTTCAGGGCCGCTGGCCGTGCCGTGGCGACGTGCCGGTCCCGGGTGGTGAGATGTACCGGGCCGCTTGCCGTGCCATGGCGACGTGCCGGCCCCGGGTGCTGAGATGTTCCGGTCCGGTGGCCATGCCGTGGCGACGTGCTGGCCCCGTGAGGTGGGATGTTCCGGTCCGGTGGCCGTGCCGTGGCGACGTGCTGGCCCAGGGTGTTGAGATGTTCTGGGCCACTGGCCGTGCCGTGGCTATGTGCTGGTCCCGCGTGGTGAGATGTTCCGGTTCGCTGGCCGTGCCGTGGCGACCTGCAGGCCCCGGGTGGTGGATGTTCCGGTCCGCTGGCCGTGCCGTGGCGACGTGCCGGACCCGGGCGGTGAGATGTTCCGGGCCGCTGGCCGTGCCGAGGCGACGTGCCGGTCCCGGGTGGTGAGATGTTCCGGTCCGCTGGCCGTGCCGTGGCGACGTGCCGGTCCCGGGTGGTGAGATATTCCGGGCCTCTGGCCGTTCCATGGCGACGAGATGGCCCAGGGTATGAGATGTTCCGGGCCGCTGGCCGTGCCGTGGCGACGTGCCGGTCTCGAGGGGTAGGATATTCCGTGCCACTGGCCGTGCCGTGGCGAAGTATCGCCCCAGGGGGCTGAGATATTCCGGGCCGCTGGCCGTGCCATGGCGACGTGCCGGTCCCGGGTGGTGAGATGTTCCGGTCCGCTGGCCGTGCCGTGGCGACGTGCCGGTCCCAGGTGGTGAGATGTTCCGGGCCGCTGGCCGTGCCGTGGCGACGTGACGGGCCAGGGTGGTGAGATGTTCCGGTTCGCTGGCCGTGCCGTGGCGACGTTCCGGCCCCGGGTGGTGAGATGTTCCGGGCCGCTGGCGTTGCCGTGGCGACGTGCCGGCCCCGGGTGCTGAGATGTTCCGTGCCGCTGGCCGTGCCGTGGCGACGTGTCGCCCCAAGGGGCTGAGATATTCCGGGCCGCTGGCCGTGCCATGGCGACGTGCCGGCCCCGGTTGGTGAGATGTTCCGGTTCGCTGGCCGTGCCGTGGCGACGTGCCGGCCTCGGGTGGCGAGATGTTCCGGGCCGCTGGCCGTGCCGTGGCGACGTGATGGCCCAGGGTATGAGATGTTCCGGGCCGCTGGCCGTGCCGTGGCGACGTATCGCCCCAGGGTGCTTGAGATATTCCGGGCAGCTGGCCGTTCCATGGCGACGTGCAGGCCCCGGGTGGTGAGATGTTCCGGTCCGCTGGCCGTGCCGTGGCGACGTGCCTGTCCCGGGTGGTGAGATGTTCCGGGCCGCTGGCCGTGCCGTGGCGACGTGACGGGCCAGGGTGGTGAGATGTTCCGGGCCGCTGGCCGTGCCGTGGCGACGTGCCGACCCCGGGGTGTTGAGATGTTCCGGGCCGCTGGCCGTGCCGTGGCGACGTGCCGGTCCCGGGTGGTGAGATATTCCGTGCCGCTGGCCATGCCGTGGCGACGTATCGCCCCAGGGTGCTTGAGATATTCCGGTTCGCTGGCCGTGCTGTGGCGACGTGCCGGTCCCAGGTGGTGAGATGTTCCGGGCCGCTGGCCGTGCCGTGGCGACGTGACGGGCCAGGGTGGTGAGATGTTCCGGTTTGCTGGCCGTGCCGTGGCGACGTGCCGGCCCCGGGTGGTGAGATGTTCTGGTCCGCTGGCCGTGCCGTGGCGACGTGCCGGCCCCGGCTGGTGAGATGTTCCGGGCCGCTGGCCGTGCCGTGGCGACGTGCCAGTCCCGGATATTGAGATGTTCCGGGCCGCTGGCCGTGCCGTGGCGACGTGCCGGAGCCGGGCGGTGAGATATTCCGGGCCGCTGGCCGTACCGTGGCGACGTGCCGGTCTCGGGTGGTGAGATGTTCCGGGCCGCTGGCCGTGCCGTGGCGACGTGCCGGCCCCGGGTGGTGAGATGTTCCGGTCCGCTGGCCGTGCCGTGGGAACGTGCCCGTCCCAGGTGGTGAGATGTTCCGGGCCGCTGGCCGTGCCGTGGCGACGTGACGGGCAAGGGAGGTGAGATCTTCCGGTTCGCTGGCCGTGATGTGGCGACGTGCCTGCCCCGGGTGGTGAGATGTTCCGTGCCGCTGGCCGTGCCGTGGCGACGTGTCGCCCCAAGGAGCTGAGATATTCCGGGCCGCTGGCCGTGCCATGGCGACGTGCCAGCCCCGGGTGGTGAGATGTTCCGGTTCGCTGGCCGTGCTGTGGCGACGTGCCTGTCCCGGGTGGTGAGATGTTCCGGGCCGCTGGCCGTGCCGTGGCGACGTGACGGGCCAGGGTGGTGAGATGTTCCGGTTCGCTGGCCGTGCCGTGGCGACGTGCCGGCCCCGGGTGGTGAGATGTTCCGGTCCGCTGGCCGTGCCGTGGCGACGTGCCGGCCCCGGGTGATGAGATGTTCCGGGCCGCTGGCCATGCCGTGGCGACGTGCCGGTCCCGGGTGGTGAGATGTTCCGGGCCGCTGGCGTTGCCGTGGCGACGTGCCGGCCCCGGGTGGTGAGATGTTCCGGTCTGCTGGCCGTGCCATGGCGACCTGCCGGCCCCGGCTGGTGAGATGTTCCGGGCCGCTGGCCGGGCCGTGGCGACGTGACGGGCCAGGGTGGTGAGATGTTCCGGTTCGCTGGCCGTGCCGTGGCGACGTGCCGGCCCCGGGTGGTGAGATGTTCCGGTCCGCTGGCCGTGCCGTGGCGACGTGCCGGCCCCGGGTGCTGAGATATTCCGGTCCGCTGGCCGTGCCGTGGTGACGTGCCGGTCCTGGGTGGTGAGATGTTCCGGGCCGCTGGCGTTGCCGTGGCGACGTGCCGGCCCCGGCTGATGAGATGTTCCGGGCCGCTGGCCGGGCCGTGGCGACGTGACGGGCCAGGGTGGTGAGATGTTCCGGTTCGCTGGCCGTGCCGTGGCGACGTGCCGGTCCCGGGTGGTGAGATGTTCCGGGCCGCTGGCGTTGCCGTGGCGACGTGCCGGCCCCGGGTGGTGAGATGTTCCGGTCCGCTGGCCGTGCCGTGGCGACGTGCCGGCCCCGGGTGGTGAGATGTTCCGTGCCGCTGGCCGTGCCGTGGCGACGTGTCGCCCCAATGGGCTGAGATATTCCGGGCCTCTGGCCGTGCAATGGGGACGTGCCGGTCCCGGTTAGTGAGATGTTCCGGTCCGCTGGCCGTGCCGTGGCGACGTGCCGGTCCTGGGTGGTGAGATGTTCCGGTCCGCTGGCCGTGCCGTGGCGACGTGCCGGTCCCGGGTGGTGGTGAGATGTTCCGGTTCGCCGGCCGTGCCGTGGCGACGTACCGGCCCCGGGTGGTGAGATGTTCCGGTCCGCTGGCCGTGCCGTGGCGACGTGCCGGTCCCGGGTGGTGAGATGTTCCGGTCCGCTGGCCGTGCCGTGGCGACGTGCCGGTCCCGGGTGGTGGTGAGATGTTCCGGTTCGCCGGCCGTGCCGTGGCGATGTGCTGGTCCCGCGTGGTGAGATGTTCCGGGCCGCGGGCCGTGCCGTGGCGACGTGCCGGTCCCGGGTGGTGAGATGTTCCGGGCCGCTGGCCGTGCCGTGTCGACGTGATGGCCCAGGGTATGAGATGTTCCGGGCCGCTGGCCGTGCCGTGGCGACGTGCCGGTCCCGGGTGGTGAGATATTCCGTGCCGCTGGCCATGCCGTGGCGACGTATCGCCCCAGGGTGCTTGAGATATTCCGGTTCGCTGGCCGTGCTGTGGCGACGTGCCGGTCCCAGGTGGTGAGATGTTCCGGGCCGCTGGCCGTGCCGTGGCGACGTGACGGGCCAGGGTGGTGAGATGTTCCGGTTCGCTGGCCGTGCCGTGGCGACGTGCCGGCCCCGGGTGGTGAGATGTTCTGGTCCGCTGGCCGTGCCGTGGCGACGTGCCGGCCCCGGCTGGTGAGATGTTCCGGGCCGCTGGCCGTGCCGTGGCGACGTGCCAGTCCCGGATATTGAGATGTTCCGGGCCGCTGGCCGTGCCGTGGCGACGTGCCGGATCCGGGCGGTGAGATATTCCGGGCCGCTGGCCGTACCGTGGCGACGTGCCGGTCTCGGGTGGTGAGATGTTCCGGGCCGCTGGCCGTGCCGTGGCGACGTGCCGGCCCCGGGTGGTGAGATGTTCCGGTCCGCTGGCCGTGCCGTGGCGACGTGCCCGTCCCAGGTGGTGAGATGTTCCGGGCCGCTGGCCGTGCCGTGGCGACGTGACGGGCAAGGGTGGTGAGATCTTCCGGTTCGCTGGCCGTGATGTGGCGACGTGCCTGCCCCGGGTGGTGAGATGTTCCGGGCCGCTGGCGTTGCCGTGGCGATGTGCCGGCCCCGGGTGCTGAGATGTTCCGTGCCGCTGGCCGTGCCGTGGCGACGTGTCGCCCCAAGGAGCTGAGATATTCCGGGCCGCTGGCCGTGCCATGGCGACGTGCCAGCCCCGGGTGGTGAGATGTTCCGGTTCGCTAGCTGTGACGTGGCGACGTGCCGGCCCCGGCTGGCGAGATGTTCCGGTTCGCTGGCCGTGCTGTGGCGACGTGCCTGTCCCGGGTGGTGAGATGTTCCGGGCCGCTGGCCGTGCCGTGGCGACGTGACGGGCCAGGGTGGTGAGATGTTCCGGTTCGCTGGCCGTGCCGTGGCGACGTGCCGGCCCCGGGTGGTGAGATGTTCCGGTCCGCTGGCCGTGCCGTGGCGACGTGCCGGCCCCGGGTGATGAGATGTTCCGGGCCGCTGGCCATGCCGTGGCGACGTGCCGGTCCCGGGTGGTGAGATGTTCCGGGCCGCTGGCGTTGCCGTGGCGACGTGCCGGCCCCGGGTGGTGAGATGTTCCGGTCTGCTGGCCGTGCCATGGCGACCTGCCGGCCCCGGCTGGTGAGATGTTCCGGGCCGCTGGCCGGGCCGTGGCGACGTGACGGGCCAGGGTGGTGAGATGTTCCGGTTCGCTGGCCGTGCCGTGGCGACGTGCCGGCCCCGGGTGGTGAGATGTTCCGGTCCGCTGGCCGTGCCGTGGCGACGTGCCGGCCCCGGGTGCTGAGATATTCCGGTCCGCTGGCCGTGCCGTGGTGACGTGCCGGTCCTGGGTGGTGAGATGTTCCGGGCCGCTGGCGTTGCCGTGGCGACGTGCCGGCCCCGGCTGATGAGATGTTCCGGGCCGCTGGCCGGGCCGTGGCGACGTGACGGGCCAGGGTGGTGAGATGTTCCGGTTCGCTGGCCGTGCCGTGGCGACGTGCCGGTCCCGGGTGGTGAGATGTTCCGGGCCGCTGGCGTTGCCGTGGCGACGTGCCGGCCCCGGGTGGTGAGATGTTCCGGTCCGCTGGCCGTGCCGTGGCGACGTGCCGGCCCCGGGTGGTGAGATGTTCCGTGCCGCTGGCCGTGCCGTGGCGACGTGTCGCCCCAATGGGCTGAGATATTCCGGGCCTCTGGCCGTGCAATGGGGACGTGCCGGTCCCGGTTAGTGAGATGTTCCGGTCCGCTGGCCGTGCCGTGGCGACGTGCCGGTCCTGGGTGGTGAGATGTTCCGGTCCGCTGGCCGTGCCGTGGCGACGTGCCGGTCCCGGGTGGTGGTGAGATGTTCCGGTTCGCCGGCCGTGCCGTGGCGACGTACCGGCCCCGGGTGGTGAGATGTTCCGGTCCGCTGGCCGTGCCGTGGCGACGTGCCGGTCCCGGGTGGTGAGATGTTCCGGTCCGCTGGCCGTGCCGTGGCGACGTGCCGGTCCCGGGTGGTGGTGAGATGTTCCGGTTCGCCGGCCGTGCCGTGGCGACGTGCCGGTCCCGGGCGGTGAGGTGTTCCGGGCCGCTGGCCGTGCCGTGGCGACGTGCCGGCCCCGGCTGGTGAGATGTTCCGGGCCGCTGGCCGGGCCGTGGCGACGTGACGGGCCAGGGTGGTGAGATGTTCCGGTTCGCTGGCCGTGCCGTGGCGACGTGCCGGTCCCGGGTGGTGAGATGTTCCGGGCCGCTGGCGTTGCCGTGGCGACGTGCCGGCCCCGGGTGGTGAGATGTTCCGGTCTGCTGGCCGTGCCATGGCGACCTGCCGGCCCCGGCTGGTGAGATGTTCCGGGCCGCTGGCCGGGCCGTGGCGACGTGACGGGCCAGGGTGGTGAGAAGTTCCGGTTCGCTGGCCGTGCCGTGGCGACGTGCCGGTCCCGGGTGGTGAGATGTTCCGGTCCGCTGGCCGTGCCGTGGCGACGTGCCGGCCCCGGGTGCTGAGATATTCCGGTCCGCTGGCCGTGCCGTGGTGACGTGCCGGTCCTGGGTGGTGAGATGTTCCGGGCTGCTGGCGTTGCCGTGGCGACGTGCCGGCCCCGGTGGTGAGATGTTCCGGGCCGCTGGCCGTGCCGTGGCGACGTGATGGCCCAGGGTATGAGATGTTCCGGGCCGCTGGCGGTGCCGTAGCGACGTGCCGGTCCCGGGCGATGAGATGTTCCGGGCCGCTGGCCGTGCCGTGTCGACGTGCCGGTCCCGGGTGGTGAGACGTTCCGGGCCGCTGGCCCTGCTGTGGCGACGTGACGGGCCAGGGGGGTGAGATGTTCCGGGCCGCTGGCCGTGCCGTGGCGATGTGCTGGTCCCGCGTGGTGAGATGTTCCAGGCCGCTGGCTGTGCCGTGGCGATGTGCCTGTCCCGGGTGGTGAGATGTTCCGCACCGCTGGCCGTGTCGTGGCGATGTGACGGGCCAGGGTGGTGAGATGTTCCGGGCCGCTGGCCGTGCCTTGGCGACGTGCCGACCCCGGGGTGTTGAGATGTTCCGGGCCGCTGGCCGTGCCGTGGCGACGTGCCGGTCCCGGGTGGTGAGATGTTCCGGGCCGCTGGCCGTGCCGTGGCGACGTGATGGCCCAGGGTATGAGATGTTCCGGGCCGCTGGCCGTGCCGTGGCGACGTGCCGGTCCCGGGTGGTGAGATATTCCGTGCCGCTGGCCGTGCCGTGGCGACGTATCGCCCCAGGGGGTTGAGATATTCCGGGCCGCTGGCCGTGCCATGGCGACGTGCAGGCCCCGGGTGGTGAGATGTTCCGGTCCGCTGGCCGTGCCGTGGCGACGAGCCGGTCCCAGGTGGTGACATGTTCCGGGCCGCTGGCCGTGCATTGGCGACGTGACGGGTCAGGGTGGTGAGATGTTCCGGTTCGCTGGCCGTGCCGTGGCGACGTGCCGGCCCCGGGTGGTGAGATGTTCCGGTCCGCTGGCCGTGCCGTGGCGACGTGCCGGCCCCGGGTGGTGAGATGTTCCGGGCCGCTGGCGTTGCCGTGGCTACGTGCCGGCCCAGCGTGCTGAGATGTTCCGGTCCGCTGGCCGTGCCGTGGCGACGTGCAGGTCCCGGGTGGTGAGATGTTCCGGGCCGCTGGCGTTGCTGTGGCGACGTGCCGGCCCCGGGTGGTGAGATGTTCCGGTCCGCTGTCCGTGCCGTGGCGACGTGTCGCCCCAAGGGGCTGAGATATTCCGGGCCGCTGCCCGTGCCATGGCGACGTGCCGGCCCAGGGTGGCGAGATGTTCCGGTTCGCTGGCCGTGCTGTGGCAACGTGCCGGTCCCGGGTGGTGAGATGTTCTGGGCCACTGGCCGTGCCGTGGCGACGTGACGGACCAGGGTGGTGAGATGTTCCGGTTCGCTGGCCGTGCGTGGCGACGTGCCGGCCCCGGGTGGTGAGATGTTCCGGTCCGCTGGCCGTGCCGTGGCGACGTGCCGGCCCCGTGTGGTGAGATGTTCCGGGCTGCTAGCGTTACCGTGGCGACGTGCCGGTCCCGGGTGGTGAGATGTTCCGGGCCGCTGGCGTTGCCGTGGCGACGTGCCGGCCCCGGGTGGTGAGATGTTCCGGTCTGCTGGCCGTGCCATGGCGACGTGCCGGCCCCGGCTGGTGAGATGTTCCGGGCCGCTGGCCGGGCCGTGGCGACGTGACGGGTCAGGGTGGTGAGATGTTCCGGTTCGCTGGCCGTGCCGTGGCGACGTGCCGGCCCCGGGTGGTGAGATGTTCCGGTCCGCTGGCCGTGCCGTGGCGACGTGCCGGCCCCGGGTGCTGAGATATTCCGGTCCGCTGGCCGTGCCGTGGTGACGTGCCGGTCCTGGGTGGTGAGATGTTCCGGGCCGCTGGCGTTGCCGTGGCGACGTGCCGGCCCCGGTGGTGAGATGTTCCGGGCCGCTGGCCGTGCCGTGGCGACGTGATGGCCCAGGGTATGAGATGTTCCGGGCCGCTGGCCGTGCCGTAGCGACGTGCCGGTCCCGGGCGATGAGATGTTCCGGGCCGCTGGCCGTGCCGTGTCGACGTGCCGGTCCCGGGTGGTGAGACGTTCCGGGCCGCTGGCCCTGCTGTGGCGACGTGACGGGCCAGGGGGGTGAGATGTTCCGGGCCGCTGGCCGTGCCGTGGCGATGTGCTGGTCCCGCGTGGTGAGATGTTCCGGGCCGCTGGCCGTGCCGTGGCGATGTGCCTGTCCCGGGTGGTGAGATGTTCCGCACCGCTGGCCGTGTCGTGGCGATGTGACGGGCCAGGGTGGTGAGATGTTCCGGGCCGCTGGCCGTGCCGTGGCGACGTGCCGACCCCGGGGTGTTGAGATGTTCCGGGCCGCTGGCCGTGCCGTGGCGACGTGCCGGTCCCGGGTGGTGAGATGTTCCGGGCCGCTGGCCGTGCCGTGGCGACGTGATGGCCCAGGGTATGAGATGTTCCGGGCCGCTGGCCGTGCCGTGGCGACGTGCCGGCCCCGGGTGCTGAGATGTTCCGGTCCGCTGGCCGTGCCGTGGCGACGTGCCGGTCCCGGGTGCTGAGATGTTCCGGGCCGCTGGCGTTGCCGTGGCGACGTGACGGGCCAGGGTGGTGAGATGTTCCCGTTCGCTGGCCGTGCCGTGGCGACGTGCCGGCCCCGGGTGGTGAGATGTTCCGGTCTGCTGGCCGTGCCATGGCGACCTGCCGGCCCCGGCTGGTGAGATGTTCCGGGCCGCTGGCCGGGCCGTGGCGACGTGACGGGCCAGGGTGGTGAGATGTTCCGGTTCGCTGGCCGTGCCGTGGCGACGTGCCGGTCCCGGGTGGTGAGATGTTCCGGGCCGCTGGCGTTGCCGTGGCGACGTGCCGGCCCCGGGTGGTGAGATGTTCCGGTCTGCTGGCCGTGCCATGGCGACCTGCCGGCCCCGGCTGGTGAGATGTTCCGGGCCGCTGGCCGGGCCGTGGCGACGTGACGGGCCAGGGTGGTGAGAAGTTCCGGTTCGCTGGCCGTGCCGTGGCGACGTGCCGGCCCCGGGTGGTGAGATGTTCCGGTCCGCTGGCCGTGCCGTGGCGACGTGCCGGCCCCGGGTGCTGAGATATTCCGGTCCGCTGGCCGTGCCGTGGTGACGTGCCGGTCCTGGGTGGTGAGATGTTCCGGGCTGCTGGCGTTGCCGTGGCGACGTGCCGGCCCCGGTGGTGAGATGTTCCGGGCCGCTGGCCGTGCCGTGGCGACGTGATGGCCCAGGGTATGAGATGTTCCGGGCCGCTGGCGGTGCCGTAGCGACGTGCCGGTCCCGGGCGATGAGATGTTCCGGGCCGCTGGCCGTGCCGTGTCGACGTGCCGGTCCCGGGTGGTGAGACGTTCCGGGCCGCTGGCCCTGCTGTGGCGACGTGACGGGCCAGGGGGGTGAGATGTTCCGGGCCGCTGGCCGTGCCGTGGCGATGTGCTGGTCCCGCGTGGTGAGATGTTCCAGGCCGCTGGCTGTGCCGTGGCGATGTGCCTGTCCCGGGTGGTGAGATGTTCCGCACCGCTGGCCGTGTCGTGGCGATGTGACGGGCCAGGGTGGTGAGATGTTCCGGGCCGCTGGCCGTGCCTTGGCGACGTGCCGACCCCGGGGTGTTGAGATGTTCCGGGCCGCTGGCCGTGCCGTGGCGACGTGCCGGTCCCGGGTGGTGAGATGTTCCGGGCCGCTGGCCGTGCCGTGGCGACGTGATGGCCCAGGGTATGAGATGTTCCGGGCCGCTGGCCGTGCCGTGGCGACGTGCCGGTCCCGGGTGGTGAGATATTCCGTGCCGCTGGCCGTGCCGTGGCGACGTATCGCCCCAGGGGGTTGAGATATTCCGGGCCGCTGGCCGTGCCATGGCGACGTGCAGGCCCCGGGTGGTGAGATGTTCCGGTCCGCTGGCCGTGCCGTGGCGACGAGCCGGTCCCAGGTGGTGACATGTTCCGGGCCGCTGGCCGTGCATTGGCGACGTGACGGGTCAGGGTGGTGAGATGTTCCGGTTCGCTGGCCGTGCCGTGGCGACGTGCCGGCCCCGGGTGGTGAGATGTTCCGGTCCGCTGGCCGTGCCGTGGCGACGTGCCGGCCCCGGGTGGTGAGATGTTCCGGGCCCCTGGCGTTGCCGTGGCTACGTGCCGGCCCAGCGTGCTGAGATGTTCCGGTCCGCTGGCCGTGCCGTGGCGACGTGCAGGTCCCGGGTGGTGAGATGTTCCGGGCCGCTGGCGTTGCTGTGGCGACGTGCCGGCCCCGGGTGGTGAGATGTTCCGGTCCGCTGTCCGTGCCGTGGCGACGTGTCGCCCCAAGGGGCTGAGATATTCCGGGCCGCTGCCCGTGCCATGGCGACGTGCCGGCCCAGGGTGGCGAGATGTTCCGGTTCGCTGGCCGTGCTGTGGCAACGTGCCGGTCCCGGGTGGTGAGATGTTCTGGGCCACTGGCCGTGCCGTGGCGACGTGACGGACCAGGGTGGTGAGATGTTCCGGTTCGCTGGCCGTGCGTGGCGACGTGCCGGCCCCGGGTGGTGAGATGTTCCGGTCCGCTGGCCGTGCCGTGGCGACGTGCCGGCCCCGTGTGGTGAGATGTTCCGGGCTGCTAGCGTTACCGTGGCGACGTGCCGGTCCCGGGTGGTGAGATGTTCCGGGCCGCTGGCGTTGCCGTGGCGACGTGCCGGCCCCGGGTGGTGAGATGTTCCGGTCTGCTGGCCGTGCCATGGCGACGTGCCGGCCCCGGCTGGTGAGATGTTCCGGGCCGCTGGCCGGGCCGTGGCGACGTGACGGGTCAGGGTGGTGAGATGTTCCGGTTCGCTGGCCGTGCCGTGGCGACGTGCCGGCCCCGGGTGGTGAGATGTTCCGGTCCGCTGGCCGTGCCGTGGCGACGTGCCGGCCCCGGGTGCTGAGATATTCCGGTCCGCTGGCCGTGCCGTGGTGACGTGCCGGTCCTGGGTGGTGAGATGTTCCGGGCCGCTGGCGTTGCCGTGGCGACGTGCCGGCCCCGGTGGTGAGATGTTCCGGGCCGCTGGCCGTGCCGTGGCGACGTGATGGCCCAGGGTATGAGATGTTCCGGGCCGCTGGCCGTGCCGTAGCGACGTGCCGGTCCCGGGCGATGAGATGTTCCGGGCCGCTGGCCGTGCCGTGTCGACGTGCCGGTCCCGGGTGGTGAGACGTTCCGGGCCGCTGGCCCTGCTGTGGCGACGTGACGGGCCAGGGGGGTGAGATGTTCCGGGCCGCTGGCCGTGCCGTGGCGATGTGCTGGTCCCGCGTGGTGAGATGTTCCGGGCCGCTGGCCGTGCCGTGGCGATGTGCCTGTCCCGGGTGGTGAGATGTTCCGCACCGCTGGCCGTGTCGTGGCGATGTGACGGGCCAGGGTGGTGAGATGTTCCGGGCCGCTGGCCGTGCCGTGGCGACGTGCCGACCCCGGGGTGTTGAGATGTTCCGGGCCGCTGGCCGTGCCGTGGCGACGTGCCGGTCCCGGGTGGTGAGATGTTCCGGGCCGCTGGCCGTGCCGTGGCGACGTGATGGCCCAGGGTATGAGATGTTCCGGGCCGCTGGCCGTGCCGTGGCGACGTGCCGGCCCCGGGTGCTGAGATGTTCCGGTCCGCTGGCCGTGCCGTGGCGACGTGCCGGTCCCGGGTGCTGAGATGTTCCGGGCCGCTGGCGTTGCCGTGGCGACGTGACGGGCCAGGGTGGTGAGATGTTCCCGTTCGCTGGCCGTGCCGTGGCGACGTGCCGGCCCCGGGTGGTGAGATGTTCCGGTCCGCTGGCCGTGCCGTGGCGACGTGCCGGCCCCGGGCGGTGAGATGTTCCGGGCCGCTGGCGTTGCCGTGGCGACGTGCCGGCCCCAGGTGGTGAGATATTCCGGTCCGCTGGCCGTGCCGTGGCGACGTGCCAGCCCCGGGTGGTGAGATATTCCGGTTCGCTGGCCGTGCCGTGGCGACGTGCCGGTCCCGGGTGGTGAGATGTTCCGGGCCGCTGGCCGTGCCGTGGTGACGTGCCGGTCCCGGATATTGAGATGTTCCGGTCCGCTGGCCATGCCGTGGCGACGTGCCGATCCAGGGTGGTGAGATATTCCGGGCCGCTGGCGTTGCCGTGGCGACGTGCCGGCCCCAGGTGGTGAGATGTTCCGGTCTGCTGGCCGTGCCGTGGCGACGTGCCGGTCCCGGATATTGAGATGTTCCGGGCCGCTGGCCGTGCCGTGGCGACGTGCCGGTCCCGGGTGGTGAGATGTTCCGGGCCGCTGGCCGTGCCGTGGCGACTTGCCGGTCCCGGGTGGTGAGATATTCCGTGCCGCTGGCCGTGCCGTGGCGACGTATCGCCCCAGGGGGCTGAGATATTCCGGGCGGCTGGCCGTGCCATGGCGACGTTCCGGTCCCAGGTGGTGAGATGTTCTGGGCTGCTGGCCGTGCCGTGGCGACGTGACGGGCGAGGGTGGTGAGATGTTCCGGTTCGCTGGCCGTGCCGTGGCGACGTGCCGGACCCGGGCGGTGAGATGTTCCGGTCCGCTGGCCGTGCCATGGCGACGTGCCGGTCCCGGGTGGTGAGATGTTCCGGGCCGCTGGCCGTGCCGTGGCGACTTGCCGGTCCCGGGTGGTGAGATATTCCGTGCCGCTGGCCGTGCCGTGGCGACGTATCGCCCCAGGGGGCTGAGATATTCCGGGCGGCTGGCCGTGCCATGGCGACGTTCCGGTCCCAGGTGGTGAGATGTTCTGTGCTGCTGGCCGTGCCGTGGCGACGTAATGGCCCAGGGTATGAGATGTTCCGTGCCGCTGGCTTTGCCGTGGCAACGTGTCGCCCCAAGGGGCTGAGATATTCTGGGCCGCTGGCCGTGCCATGGCGACGTGCCGGCCCAGGGTGGTGAAATGTTCCGGTTCGCTGGCCGTGCCGTGGCGATGTGCCGGTCCCGGGTGGTGAGATGTTCCGGTTCGCTGGCCGTGCCGTGGCGACGTGCCGGTCCCGGGCGGTGAAATGTTCCGGGCCACTGGTCGTGCCGTGGCGACGTGCCGGCCCCGGGTGGTGAGATGTTCCGGGCCGCTGGCGTTGCCGTGGCGATGTGCCGGCCCCGGGTGCTGAGATGTTCCTTGCCGCTGGCCGTGCCGTGGCGACGTGTCGCCCCAAGGGGCTGAGATATTCCGGGCCGCTGGCCGTGCCGTGGCGACGTGCCGGTCCCGGGCGGTTCAGATGTTCCGGGCCGCTGGCCGTGCCGTGTCTACGTGCTGGTCCCGGGTGGTGAGATGTTCCGGGCCGCTAGCGTTGCCGTGGCGACGTGCTGGCCCCGGGATATGAGATGTTCCGTTCAGCTGGCCGTGCCGTGGCGACGTGCCGGTCCCGGGTGGTGAGATGTTCCGGGCTGCTGGCCGTGCCGTGGCGACGTGCCAGCCCCGGGTGCTGAGATGTTCCGGTCCGCTGGCCATGCCGTTGCGACGTGCCGATCCAGGGTGGTGAGATATTCCGGGCCGCTGGCGTTGCCGTGGCGACGTGCCGGCCCCGGGTGGTGAGATGTTCCGTTCTGCTGGCCGTGCCGTGGCGACGTGCCGGTCCCGGATATTGAGATGTTCCGGGCCGCTGGCCGTGCCGTGGCGACGTGCCGGTCCCGGGCGGTGAGATGTTCAGGTCCGCTGGCCGTGCCGTGGCGACGTGCCGGTCCCGGGTGGTGAGATGTTCCGGGCCGCTGGCCGTGCCGTGGCGACTTGCCGGTCCCGGGTGGTGAGATATTCCGTGCCGCTGGCCGTGCCGTGGCGACGTATCGCCCCAGGGGGCTGAGATATTCCGGGCGGCTGGCCGTGCCATGGCGACGTTCCGGTCCCAGGTGGTGAGATGTTCTGGGCTGCTGGCCGTGCCGTGGCGACGTGACGGGCGAGGGTGGTGAGATGTTCCGGTTCGCTGGCCTTGTCGTGGCGACGTGCCGGCCCCGGGCGGTGAGATGTTCCGGTCCGCTGGCCGTGCCGTGGCGACGTGCCGGCCCCGGGCGGTGAGATGTTCCGGGCCGCTGGCGTTGCCGTGGTGACGTGCCGGTCCCGGGTGGTGAGATGTTCCGGGCCGCTGGCCGTGCCGTGGCGACGTAATGGCCCAGGTTATGACATGTTCCGTGCCGCTGTCTTTGCCGTGGCGACGTGCCGGCCCCGGGTGCTGAGATGTTCCGTGCCGCTGGCCGTGCCGTGGCGAAGTGTCGCCCCAAGGGGCTGAGATATTCCGGGCCGCTGGCCGTGCCGTGGCGACGTGCCGGTCCCGGGTGGTGAGATGTTCCGGTTCGCTGGCCATGCCGTGGCGACGTGCCGGTCCCGGGCGGTGAGATGTTCCGGGCCACTGGTCGTGCCGTGGCGACGTGCCGGCCCCGGGTGGTGAGGTGTTCCGGGCCGCTGGCGTTGCCGTGGCGATGTGCCGGCCCCGGGTGCTGAGATGTTCCGTGCCGCTGGCCGTGCCGTGGCGACGTGTCGCCCCAAGGGGCTGAGATATTCCGGGCCGCTGGCCGTGCCGTGGCGACGTGCCGGCCCCGGGCGGTGAGATGTTCCGGGCCGCTGGCGTTGCCGTGGCGACGTGCCGGCCCAGGGTGCTGAGATGTTCCGGTCCGCTGGCTGTGCCGTGGCGACGTGCCGGTCCCGGGTGGTGAGATGTTCCGGGCCGCTGGCGTTGCCGTGGCGACGTGCCGGACCCGGGTTGTGAGATGTTCCGGTCCGCTGGCCGTGCCATGGCGACGTGCCGGCCCCGGCTGGTGATCTGTTCCGGGCCGCTGGCCGTGCCATGGCGACGTGCCGGCCCCGGGTGGTGAGATGTTCCGGTTCGCTGGCCGTGCTGTGGTGACGTGCCGGTCCCGGGTGGTGAGATGTTCCGGGCCACTGGCCGTGTCGTGGCGACGTGACGGGCCAGGGTGGTGAGATATTCCAGGTCGCTGGCCGTGCCGTGGCGACGTGCCGGTCCCGGGTGGTGAGATGTTCCGGGCCGCTGGCGTTGCCGTGGCGACATGCCGGCCCCAGGTGGTGAGATGTTCCGGTCCGCTGGCCGTGCCATGGCGACGTGCCGGCCCCGGCTGGTGAGATGTTCCGGGCCGCTGGCCGTGCCGTGGCGACGTGCCGGTCCCGGGCGGTGAGATGTTCCGGGCCGCTGGCCGTGCCGTGGCGACGTGCCGGTCCCGGGTGGTGAGATGTTCCGGGCCGCTGGCCGTGCCGTGGCGACGTAATGGCCCAGGGTATGAGATGTTCCGTGCCGCTGGCTTTGCCGTGGCGACGTGCCGATCCCGGGTGCTGAGATGTTCCGTGCCGCTGGCCGTGCCGTGGCGACGTGTCGCCCCAAGGGGCTGAGATATTCCGGTCCGCTGGCCGTGCCGTGGCGACGTGCCGGCCCCGGCTGGTGATCTGTACCGGGCCGCTGGCCGTGCCATGGCGACGTGCCGGCCCCGGGTGGTGAGATGTTCCGGTTCGCTGGCCGTGCTGTGGCGACGTGCCGGTCCCGGGTGGTGAGATGTTCCGGGCCACTGGCCGTGTCGTGGCGACGTGACGGGCCAGGGTGGTGAGATATTCCGGGTCGCTGGCCGTGCCGTGGCGACGTGCCGGTCCCGGGCGGTTCAGATATTCCGGGCCGATGGCGTTGCCGTGGCGACGTGCCGGTCCCGGGTGGTGGTGAGATGTTCCGGTCTGCTGGCCGTGCCGTGGCGACGTGCCGGTCCCGGGTGGTGAGATGTTCCGGGCCGCTGGCCGTGCCGAGGCGACGTGCCGGTCCCGGGCGGTGAGATGTTCAGGTCCGCTGGCCGTGCCGTGGCGACGTGCCGGTCCCGGGTGGTGAGATGTTCCGGGCCGCTGGCCGTGCCGTGGCGACTTGCCGGTCCCGGGTGGTGAGATATTCCGTGCCGCTGGCCGTGCCGTGGCGACGTATCGCCCCAGGGGGCTGAGATATTCCGGGCGGCTGGCCGTGCCATGGCGACGTTCCGGTCCCAGGTGGTGAGATGTTCTGGGCTGCTGGCCGTGCCGTGGCGACGTGACGGGCGAGGGAGGTGAGATGTTCCGGTTCGCTGGCCGTGCCTTGGCGACGTGCCGGCCCCGGGCGGTGAGATGTTCCGGTCCGCTGGCCGTGCCGTGGCGACGTGCCGGCCCCGGGTGGTGAGATGTTCCGGGCCGCTGGCGTTGCCGTGGTGACGTGCCGGCCCAGGGTGCTGAGATATTCCGGTCCGCTGGCCGTGCCTTGGCGAGGTGCCGGTCCCGGGTGGTGAGATATTCCGGGCCGCTGGCGTTGCCGTGGCGACATGCCGGCCCCGGGTGGTGAGATGTTCCGGTCCGCTGGCCGTGCCGTGGCGACGTGCCGGCCCCGGCTGGTGAGATGTTCCGGGCCGCTGGCCGTGTCGTGGCGACGTGCCGGTCCCGGGCGGTGAGATGTTCCGGGCCGCTGGCCGTGCCGTGGCGACTTGCCGGTCCCGGGTGGTGAGATATTCCGTGCCGCTGGCCGTGCCGTGGCGACGTATCGCCCCAGGGGGCTGAGATATTCCGGGCGGCTGGCCGTGCCATGGCGACGTTCCGGTCCCAGGTGGTGAGATGTTCTGGGCTGCTGGCCGTGCCGTGGCGAAGTGACGGGCGAGGGTGGTGAGATGTTCCGGTTCGCTGGCCTTGTCGTGGCGACGTGCCGGCCCCGGGCGGTGAGATGTTCCGGTCCGCTGGCCGTGCCGTGGCGACGTGCCGGCCCCGGGCGGTGAGATGTTCCGGGCCGCTGGCGTTGCCGTGGTGACGTGCCGGTCCCGGGTGGTGAGATGTTCCGGGCCGCTGGCCGTGCCGTGGCGACGTAATGGCCCAGGGTATGACATGTTCCGTGCCGCTGGCTTTGCCGTGGCGACGTGCCGGCCCCGGGTGCTGAGATGTTCCGTGCCGCTGGCCGTGCCGTGGCGACGTGTCGCCCCAAGGGGCTGAGATATTCCGGGCCGCTGGCCGTGCCATGGCGACGTGCCGGCCCAGGGTGGTGAAATGTTCCGGTTCGCTGGCCGTGCCGTGGCGACGTGCCGGTCCCGGGTGGTGAGATGTTCCGGTTCGCTGGCCATGCCGTGGCGACGTGCCGGTCCCGGGCGGTGAGATGTTCCGGGCCACTGGTCGTGCCGTGGCGACGTGCCGGCCCCGGGTGGTGAGATGTTCCGGGCCGCTGGCGTTGCCGTGGCGATGTGCCGGCCCCGGGTGCTGAGATGTTCCGTGCCGCTGGCCGTGCCGTGGCGACGTGTCGCCCCAAGGGGCTGAGATATTCCGGGCCGCTGGCCGTGCCGTGGCGACGTGCCGGCCCCGGGCGGTGAGATGTTCCGGGCCGCTGGCGTTGCCGTGGCGACGTGCCGGCCCAGGGTGCTGAGATGTTCCGGTCCGCTGGCTGTGCCGTGGCGACGTGCCGGCCCCGGCTGGTGATCTGTTCCGGGCCGCTGGCCGTGCCATGGCGACGTGCCGGCCCCGGGTGGTGAGATGTTCCGGTTCGCTGGCCGTGCTGTGGTGACGTGCCGGTCCCGGGTGGTGAGATGTTCCGGGCCACTGGCCGTGTCGTGGCGACGTGACGGGCCAGGGTGGTGAGATATTCCAGGTCGCTGGCCGTGCCGTGGCGACGTGCCGGTCCCGGGTGGTGAGATGTTCCGGGCCGCTGGCGTTGCCGTGGCGACATGCCGGACCCAGGTGGTGAGATGTTCCGGTCCGCTGGCCGTGCCATGGCGACGTGCCGGCCCCGGCTGGTGAGATGTTCCGGGCCGCTGGCCGTGCCGTGGCGACGTGCCGGTCCCGGGCGGTGAGATGTTCCGGTCCGCTGGCCGTGCCTTGGCGAGGTGCCGGTCCCGGGTGGTGAGATATTCCGGGCCGCTGGCGTTGCCGTGGCGACATGCCGGCCCCGGGTGGTGAGATGTTCCGGTCCGCTGGCCGTGCCGTGGCGACGTGCCGGCCCCGGCTGGTGAGATGTTCCGGGCCGCTGGCCGTGTCGTGGCGACGTGCCGGTCCCGGGCGGTGAGATGTTCCGGGCCGCTGGCCGTGCCGTGGCGACGTGCCGGTCCCGGGTGGTGAGATGTTCCGGGCCGCTGGCCGTGCCGTGGCGACGTAATGGCCCAGGGTATGACATGTTCCGTGCCGCTGGCTTTGCCGTGGCGACGTGCCGGCCCCGGGTGCTGAGATGTTCCGTGCCGCTGGCCGTGCCGTGGCGACGTGTCGCCCCAAGGGGCTGAGATATTCCGGGCCGCTGGCCGTGCCATGGCGACGTGCCGGCCCAGGGTGGTGAAATGTTCCGGTTCGCTGGCCGTGCCGTGGCGACGTGCCGGTCCCGGGTGGTGAGATGTTCCGGTTCGCTGGCCATGCCGTGGCGACGTGCCGGTCCCGGGCGGTGAGATGTTCCGTGCCACTGGTCGTGCCGTGGCGACGTGCCGGCCCCGGGTGGTGAGATGTTCCGGGCCGCTGGCGTTGCCGTGGCGATGTGCCGGCCCCGGGTGCTGAGATGTTCCGTGCCGCTGGCCGTGCCGTGGCGACGTGTCGCCCCAAGGGGCTGAGATATTCCGGGCCGCTGGCCGTGCCGTGGCGACGTGCCGGCCCCGGGCGGTGAGATGTTCCGGGCCGCTGGCCGTGCCGTGGCGACGTGCCGGCCCAGGGTGCTGAGATGTTCCGGTCCGCTGGCTGTGCCGTGGCGACGTGCCGGTCCCGGGTGGTGAGATGTTCCGGGCCGCTGGCCGTGCCATGGCGACGTGCCGGCCCCGGCTGGTGATCTGTTCCGGGCCGCTGGCCGTGCCATGGCGACGTGCCGGCCCCGGGTGGTGAGATGTTCCGGTTCGCTGGCCGTGCTGTGGTGACGTGCCGGTCCCGGGTGGTGAGATGTTCCGGGCCACTGGCCGTGTCGTGGCGACGTGACGGGCCAGGGTGGTGAGATATTCCGGGTCGCTGGCCGTGCCGTGGCGACGTGCCGGTCCCGGGCGGTTCAGATGTTCCGGGCCGCTGGCCGTGCTGTGGCGACGTGCTGGTCCCGGGTGGTGAGATGTTCCGGGCCACTGGCCGTGTCGTGGCGACGTGACGGGCCAGGGTGGTGAGATATTCCGGGTCGCTGGCCGTGCCGTGTCTACGTGCCGGTCCCGGGTGGTGAGATGTTCCGGGCCGCTAGCGTTGCCGTGGCGACGTGCTGGCCCCGGGATATGAGATGTTCCGTTCAGCTGGCCGTGCCGTGGCGACGTGCCGGTCCCGGGTAGTGAGATGTTCCGGGCCGCTTGCCTTGCCGAGGTGACGTGCCGGTTCCGGGTAGTGAGATGTTCCGGGCCACTGGCCGTGCCGTGGCGACGTGATGGCCCAGGGTATGAGATGTTCCGGGCCGCTGGCGTTGCCGTGGCGACGTGCCGGCCCCGGGTGCTGAGATGTTCCGTGCCGCTGGCCGTGCCGTGGCGACGTGTCGCCCCAAGGGGCTGAGATATTCCGGTTCGCTGGCCGTGCCGTGGCCACGTGCCGGTCCCAGGTGGTGAGATGTTCCGGGCCGCTGGCCGTGCCGTGGCGACGTGACGGTCCAGGGTGGTGAGATGTTCCGGTTCGATGGCCGTGCCGTGGCGACGTGCCGGCCCCGGGTGGTGAGATATTCCGGTTCGCTGGCCGTGCCGTGGCGACGTGCCGGCCCCGGGTGGTGAGATGTTCCGGGCCGCTGGCCGTACCGTGGCGATGTGCCGGCCGCTGGTTTTGAGATGTTCCGTTCCGCTGGCCGTGCCATGGCGACGTGCCGGCCCCGGGTGGTGAGATGTTCCGGGCCGCTGGCCGTGCCGTGGCGACGTGCCGGTCCTGGGTGGTGAGATGTTCAGGGCCGCTGGCCTTGCCGTGGCGACGTGCCGGCCCCCGGTGGTGAGATGTTGCGGTTCGCCGTCCGTGCCGTGGCGACGTGGTGGTCCCGGGCGGTGAGATGTTCCGGGCCGCTGGCCATGCCATGGGGACGTGATGGCCCAGGGTATGAGATTTTCCGGGCCGCTGGCCGTGCCGTGGCTACCTGCCGGTCCCGGGTGGTGAGATGTTCCGGGCCACTAGCGTTGCCGTGGCGACGTGCTGGCCCCGGGAGATGAGATGTTCCGGTCAGCTGGGCGTGCCGTGGCGACGTGCCGGTCCCGGTCGGTGAGATGTTCCGGGCCGCTGGCCGTGCCGTGGCGACGTGCCGGTCCCGGGTGGTGAGATGTTCCTGGCCGCTGGCCGTGCCGTGGCGACGTGATGGCCCAGGGTATGAGATGTTCCGGGCCGCTGGCTGTGCCGTGGCGACGTGCTGGTCCCGGTCCGTGAGATGTTCCGGGCCGCTGGCCGTGCCGTGGCGACGTGCCGGTCCCGGGTGGTGAGATGTTCCGTTCCGCGGGCCGTGCCGTGGCGACGTGTCGTCCCCGGGTGGTGAGATGTTCCGGGCCGCTGGTCGTGCCGTGGCGACGTGCCTGCCCCGGGTGGTGAGATGTTCCGGTCCGCTGGCCGTGCCGTGGCGACGTGCCGGCCCCGGGTGGTGAGATATTCAGGTCCGCTGGCCGTGCCGTGGCGACGTGCCGGTCCCGGGTGGTGAGATGTTCCGGGCCGCTGGCCGTGCCGAGGCGACGTGCCGGACCCGGGCGGTGAGATATTCAGGTCCGCTGGCCGTGCCGTGGCGATGTGCCGGTCCCGGGTGGTGAGATGTTCCGGGCCGCTGGCCGTGCCGTGGCGACGTGATGGCCCAGGGTATGAGATGTTCCGGGCCGCTGGCCGTGCCGTGGCGACATGCCGGTCCCGGGTGGTGAGATATTCCGTGCCGCTGGCCGTGCCGTGGCGACGTATCGCCCCAGGGGGCTGAGATATTCCGGGCCGCTGGCCGTGCCATGGCGACGTGCAGGCCCCGGGTGGTGAGATGTTCCGGTTCGCTGTCCGTGCCGTGGCGACGTGCCGGCCCCGGCTGGTGAGATGTTCCGGGCCGCTGGCCGTGCCGTGGCGACGTGCCGGTCCTGGATATTGAGATGTTCCGGGCCACTGGCCGTGCCGTGGCGACGTGGCGGACCTGGGCGGTGAGATGTTCCGGGCCGCTGGCCGTGCCGTGGCGACCTGCCGGTCCCGGGTGATGAGATGTTCCGGGCACCTGTCCGTGCTGTGGCGACGTGACGGGCCAGGGTGTGAGATGTTCCGGTCCGCCGGCCGTGCCGTGGCGACGTGCCGGCCCCGGGTGCTGAGATGTTCCGGTCCGGTGGCCGTGCGTGGCGACGTGTCGCCCCAAGGGGCTGAGATATTCCGGGCCGCTGGCCGTGCCGTGGCGACGTGCCGGCCCCGGGTGGTGAGATGTTCCGGGCCGCTGGCGTTGCCGTGGCGACGTGCCGGCCCAGGGTGCTGAGATGTTCCGGTCCGCTGGCCGTGCCGTGGCGACGTGCCTGCCCCGGGTGGTGAGATGTTCCCCGCCGCTGGCGTTGCCGTGGCGACGTGCCGGGCCAGGGTGGTGAGATGTTCCGGTTCGCTGGCCGTGACGTGGCGACGTGCCGGCCCCGGGTGGTGAGATGTTCCGGGCCGCTGGCGTTGCCGTGGCGACGTGCCGGCCCCGGGTGCTGAGATGTTCCGTGCCGCTGGCCGTGCCGTGGCGACGTGTCGCCCCAAGGGGCTGAGATATTCCGGGCCGCTGGCCGTGCCATGGCGACGTGCCGGCCCCGGTTGGTGAGATGTTCCGGTTCGCTGGCCGTGCCGTGGCGACGTGCCGGCCTCGGGTGGCGAGATGTTCCGGTTCGCTGGCCGTGCTGTGGCGACGTGCCGGTCCCGGGTGGTGAGATGTCCCGGTCCGCTGGCCGTGCCGTGGCGACGTGACGGGCCAGGGTGGTGAGATGTTCCGGGCTGCTGGCGTTGCCGTGGCGACGTGCAGGCCCCGGGTGTTGAGATGTTCCGGTCTGCTGGCCGTGCCGTGGCGACGTGCCGGCCCCGGCTGGTGAGATGTTCCGGGCCGCTGGCCGTGCCGTGGCGATGTGCCCGTCGCGGATATTGAGATGTTCCGTGCCGCTGGCCGTGCCGTGGCGACGTGCCGGACCCGGGCGGTGAGATGTTCCAGGGTCGCTGGCCGTGCCGTGGCGACGTGCCGGTCCCGGGTGGTGACATGTTCTGGGCCGCTGGCCGTGCTGTGGCGACGTGACGGGCCAGGGGGGTGAGATGTTCCGGGCCACTGGCCGTGCCGTGGCGACGTGCCGGCCCCGGCTGGTGAGATATTCCGGGCCGCTGGCCGTGCCGTGGCGACATGCCGGTCCCGGGTGGTGAGATGTTCCGGGCCGCTGGCCGTGCCGTGGCGACGTGATGGCCCAGGGTATGAGATGTTCCGGGCCACTGGCTGTGCCGTGGCGACGTGCCGGTCCCGGGTGGTGAGATGTTCCGGGCCGCTGGCGTTGCCATGGCGACGTCCTGGCCCCTTGAGGTGGGATGTTCCGGTCCGCTGGCGGTGCCATGGCGACGTGCTGGCCCAGGGTGTTCAGATGTTCTGGGCCACTGGCCCTGCTGTGGCGACGTGACGGGCCAGGGGGGTGAGATGTTCCGTGCCGCCGGCCGTGCCGTGGCGACGTGACGGGCCAGGGTAGTGAGATGTTCCGGGCCGCTGGCCGTGCCGTGGCGACGTGCCGGCCCCGGGGTGTTGAGATGTTCTGGGACACTGGCCGTGCCGTGGCGATGTGCTGGTCCCGCGTGGTGAGATGTTCCGGGCCACTGGCCGTGCCGTGGCGACGTGCCGGCCCCGGGTTGTGAGATGTTCCGGTCCGCTGGCCGTGCCGTGGCGATGTACCGGCCCCGGTGGTGAGATGTTCCGGGCCGCTGTCTGTGCCGTGGCGACGTGCCGGTCCCGGATATTGAGATGTTCCGGTCCGCTGGCCGTGCCGTGGCGACGTGCCAGTCCCGGGTGGTGGTGAGATATTCCAGTCCGCTGGCCGTGCCGTGGCGACGTGCCGGTCCTGGGTGGTGAGATGTTCGGGGCCGCTGGCCGTGCCGTGGCGACGTGCCGGTCTCGGGCGGTGAGATGTTCCGGGCCGCTGGCGTTGCCATGGCGACGTGCCGGCCCCGGGTGGTGAGATGTTCCGGTCCGCTGGCCGTGCCTTGGCGACGTGCTGGCCCAGGGTGTTCAGATGTTCTGGGCAACTGGCCGTGCCGTGGCGATGTACTGGTCCCGCGTGGTGAGATGTTCCGGGCCGCTGGCCGTGCCGTGTCGACGTGCCGGTCCCGGATATTGAGATGTTCCGGGCCGCTGGCCGTGCCGTGGCGACGTGCCGGACCCGGGCGGTGAGATATTCCGGGCCGCTGGCCGTGCCGTGGCGACGTGCCGGTCCCGGGTGGTGAGATGTTCCGGGCCGCTGGCCGTGCCGTGGCGACGTGCCGGCCCCGGGTGGTGAGATGTTCCGGTCCGCTGGCCGTGCCGTGGCGACGTGCCGGTCCCAGGTGGTGAGATGTTCCGGTTCGCTGGCCGTGCCGTGGCGACGTGCCTGCCCGGGGTGGTGAGATGTTCCGGTCCGCTTGCCGTGCCGTGGCGACGTGCCGGCCCCGGGTGATGAGATGTTCCGGTCCGCTGGCCATGCCGTGGCGATGTGCCGGTCCCGGGTGGTGAGATGTTCCGGGCCGCTGGCCGGGCCGTGGCGACGTGCCGGTCCCGGATATTGAGATGTTCCGGGCCGCTGGCCGTGCCGTGGCGACGTGCCGGACCCGGGCGGTGAGATGTTCCGGGCCGCTGGCCGTGCCGTGGCGACGTACCGGTCCCGGGTGGTGAGATGTTCCGGGCCGCTGGCCGTGCTGTGGCGACGTGACGGACCAGGAGGGTGAGATATTCCGGGCCGCTGGCCGTGCCGTGGCGACGTGCCGGCCTCGGGTGGCGAGATGTTCCGGTTCGCTGGCCGTGCTGTGGCGATGTGCCGGTCCCGGGTGGTGAGATGTCCCGGTCCGCTGGCCGTGCCGTGGCGACGTGACGGGCCAGGGTGGTGAGATGTTCCGGGCTGCTGGCGTTGCCGTGGCGACGTGCCGGCCCCGGGTGTTGAGATGTTCCGGTCTGCTGGCCGTGCCGTGGCGACGTGCCGGCCCCGGCTGGTGAGATGTTCCGGGCCGCTGGCCGTGCCGTGGCGATGTGCCGGTCGCGGATATTGAGATGTTCCGTGCCGCTGGCCGTGCCATGGCGACGTGCCGGACCCGGGCGGTGAGATGTTCCGGGGTCGCTGGCCGTGCCGTGGCGACGTGCCGGTCCCGGGTGGTGACATGTTCTGGGTCGCTGGCCGTGCTGTGGCGACGTGACGGGCCAGGGGGGTGAGATGTTCCGGGCCGCTGGCCGTGCCGTGGCGACGTGCCGGTCCCGGGTGGTGAGATGTTCCGGGCCGCTGGCCGTGCCGTGGCGACGTGATGGCCCAGGGTATGAGATGTTCCGGGCCACTGGCTGTGCCGTGGCGACGTGCCGGTCCCGGGTGGTGAGATGTTCCGGGCCGCTGGCGTTGCCATTGCGACGTGCCGGCCCCGGCTGGTGAGATATTCCGGGCCGCTGGCCGTGCCGTGGCGACGTGCCGGTCCCGGGTGGTGAGATGTTCCGGGCCGCTGGCCGTGCCGTGGCGACGTGATGGCCCAGGGTATGAGATGTTCCGGGCCACTGGCCGTGCCGTGGCGACGTGCCGGCCCCGGGCGGTGAGATGTTCCGGGCCGCTGGCGTCGCCGTGGTGACGTGCCGGCCCCGGGTGGAGAGATGTTCCGGGCCGCTGGCCGTGCCGTGGCGACGTGCCGGTCCTGGATATGTGATGTTCCGGGCCGCTGGCCGTGCCGTGGCGACGTGCCGGCCCCGGGTGGTGAGATGTTCCGGGCCGCTGGCCGGGCCGTGGCGACGTGCCGGTCCCGGATATTGAGATGTTCCGGGCCGCTGGCCGTGCCGTGGCGACGTGCCGGACCCGGGCGGTGAGATGTTCCGGGCCACTGGCCGTGCCGTGGCGACGTGCCGGTCCCGGGTTGTGAGATGTTCCGGGCCGTTGGCCGTGCTGTGGCGACGTGACGGACCAGGAGGGTGAGATGTTCCGGGCCGCTGGCCGTGCCGCGGCGACGTGCCGGCCACGGGCGGTGAGATGTTCCGGTCCGCTGGCGTTGCCGTGGCAACGTGCCGGCCCCGGGTGGAGAGATGTTCCGGTCCGCTGGCCGTGCCGTGGCGACGTGCCGGACCCGGGCGGTGAGATGTTCCGGTCCGCTGGCCGTGCCGTGGCGACGTGCCGGTCCCGGGTGGTGAGATGTTCCGGGCGGCTGGCCGTGCTGTGGCGACGTGACGGACCAGGAGGGTTAGATGTTCCGGGCCGCTGGCCGTGCCGTTGCGACCTGCCGGCCCCGGGTGGTGGATGTTCCGGTCCGCTGGCCGTGCCGTGGCGACGTGCCGGCCCCGGGCGGTGAGATATTCCGGACCGCTGGTCGTGCCGTGGCGACGTGCCGGCCCCTGGTGGTGAGATGTTCCGGGCCGCTGGCGTTGCCGTGGCGACGTGCCGGCCCCGGGTGCTGAGATGTTCCGTGCCGCTGGCCGTGCCGTGGCGACGTGTCGCCCCAAGGGGCTGAGATATTCCGGGCCGCTGGCCGTGCCATGGCGACGTGCCGGCCTAGGGTGGTGAAATGTTCCGGTTCGCTGGCCGTGCCGTGGTGACGTGCCGGCCCCGGGTGCTGAGATGTTCCGGTCCGCTGGCCGTGCCGTGGCGACGTGCCGGTCCCGGGTGGTGAGATGTTCCGGGCCGCTGGCGTTGCCGTGGCGACGTGCCGGCCCCGGGTGGTGAGATGTTCCGTTCTGCTGGCCGTGCAGTGGCGACGTGCCGGTCCCGGATATTGAGATGTTCCGGGCCGCTGGCCGTGCCTTGGCGACGTGCCGGACCCGGGCGGTGAGATGTTCCGGGCCGCTGGCCGTGCCGTGGCGACGTGCCGGTCCCGGGTGGTGAGATGTTCCGGGCCGCTGGCCATGCTGTGGTGACGTGACGGGCCAGGGGGGTGAGATGCTCCGGTCCGCTGGCCGTGACGTGGCGACGTGCCGGTCCAATATGGTGAGATGTTCCGGGCCGCTGGCCGTGCTGTGGCGACGTGACGGGCCAGGGGGGTGAGATGTTCCGGTCCGCTGGCCGTGCCGTGGCGACGTGCCGGCCCCGGGTGGTGAGAAGTTCCGGTCCGGTGGCCGTGCCGTGGCGACGTGCTTGCGCATGGTGGTGAGATGTTCCGGTCCGGTGGCCGTGCCGTGGCGACGTGCCGGCCCCGGGTGGTGAGATGTTCCGGTCTGCTGGCCGTGCCGTGGCGACGTGCCGGCCCCGGCTGGTGAGATGTTCCGGGCCGCTGGCCGTGCCGTGGCGACGTGCCGGTCCCGGGTGGTGAGATGTTCCGGGCCGCTGGCGTTGCCGTGGCGACGTGCCGGCCCCGGGTGGTGAGATGTTCCGGTCTGCTGGCCGTGCCGTGGCGATGTACCGGCCCCGGTGGTGAGATGTTCCGGGCCGCTGGCTGTGCCGTGGCGACGTGCCGGTCCCGGATATTGAGATGTTCCGGTCCGCTGGCCGTGCCGTGGCGACGTGCCAGTCCCGGGTGGGTGTGAGATATTCCAGTCCGCTGGCCGTGCCGTGGCGACATGCCGGTCCTGGGTGGTGAGATGTTCCGGTCCGCTGGCCGTGCCGTGGCGACGTGCCGGTCTCGGGCGGTGAGATGTTCCGGGCCGCTGGCCGTGCCGTGGCGACGTGTCGCCCCAAGGGGCTGAGATATTCCGGGCCGCTGGCCGTGCCATGGCGACGTGCCGGCCCCGGTTGGTGAGATGTTCCGGTTCGCTGGCCGTGCCGTGGCGACGTGCCGGCCTCGGGTGGCGAGATGTTCCGGTTCGCTGGCCGTGCTGTGGCGACGTGCCGGTCCCGGGTGGTGAGATGTCCCGGTCCGCTGGCTGTGCCGTGGCGACGTGACGGGCCAGGGTGGTGAGATGTTCCGGGCTGCTGGCGTTGCCGTGGCGACGTGCCGGCCCCGGGTGTTGAGATGTTCCGGTCTGCTGGCCGTGCCGTGGCGACGTGCCGGCCCCGGCTGGTGAGATGTTCCGGGCCGCTGGCCGTGCCGTGGCGACGTGCCGGACCCGGGCGGTGAGATGTTCCAGGGTCGCTGGCCGTGCCGTGGCGACGTGCCGGTCCCGGGTGGTGACATGTTCTGGGCCGCTGGCCGTGCTGTGGCGACGTGACGGGCCAGGGGGGTGAGATGTTCCGGGCCACTGGCCGTGCCGTGGCGACGTGCCGGCCCCGGCTGGTGAGATATTCCGGGCCGCTGGCCGTGCCGTGGCGACATGCCGGTCCCGGGTGGTGAGATGTTCCGGGCCGCTGGCCGTGCCGTGGCGACGTGATGGCCCAGGGTATGAGATGTTCCGGGCCACTGGCTGTGCCGTGGCGATGTGCCGGTCCCGGGTGGTGAGATGTTCCGGGCCGCTGGCGTTGCCATGGCGACGTCCTGGCCCCTTGAGGTGGGATGTTCCGGTCCGCTGGCGGTGCCATGGCGACGTGCTGGCCCAGGGTGTTCAGATGTTCTGGGCCACTGGCCCTGCTGTGGCGACGTGACGGGCCAGGGGGGTGAGATGTTCCGTGCCGCCGGCCGTGCCGTGGCGACGTGACGGGCCAGGGTAGTGAGATGTTCCGGGCCGCTGGCCGTGCCGTGGCGACGTGCCGGCCCCGGGGTGTTGAGATGTTCTGGGACACTGGCCGTGCCGTGGCGATGTGCTGGTCCCGCGTGGTGAGATGTTCCGGGCCACTGGCCGTGCCGTGGCGACGTGCCGGCCCCGGGTTGTGAGATGTTCCGGTCCGCTGGCCGTGCCGTGGCGATGTACCGGCCCCGGTGGTGAGATGTTCCGGGCCGCTGGCTGTGCCGTGGCGACGTGCCGGTCCCGGATATTGAGATGTTCCGGTCCGCTGGCCGTGCCGTGGCGACGTGCCAGTCCCGGGTGGTGGTGAGATATTCCAGTCCGCTGGCCGTGCCGTGGCGACGTGCCGGTCCTGGGTGGTGAGATGTTCGGGGCCGCTGGCCGTGCCGTGGCGACGTGCCGGTCTCGGGCGGTGAGATGTTCCGGGCCGCTGGCGTTGCCATGGCGACGTGCCGGCCCCGGGTGGTGAGATGTTCCGGTCCGCTGGCCGTGCCATGGCGACGTGCCGGCCCCGGGTGGTGAGATGTTCCGGTTCGCTGGCCGTGCTGTGGTGACGTGCCGGTCCCGGGTGGTGAGATGTTCCGGGCCACTGGCCGTGTCGTGGCGACGTGACGGGCCAGGGTGGTGAGATATTCCGGGTCGCTGGCCGTGCCGTGGCGACGTGCCGGTCCCGGGCGGTTCAGATATTCCGGGCCGCTGGCCGTGCCGTGTCTACGTGCCGGTCCCGGGTGGTGAGATGTTCCGGGCCGCTAGCGTTGCCGTGGCGACGTGCTGGCCCCGGGATATGAGATGTTCCGTTCAGCTGGCCGTGCCGTGGCGACGTGCCAGTCCCGGGTAGTGAGATGTTCCGGGCCGCTTGCCTTGCCGAGGTGACGTGCCGGTTCCGGGTAGTGAGATGTTCCGGGCCACTGGCCGTGCCGTGGCGACGTGATGGCCCAGGGTATGAGATGTTCCGGGCCGCTGGCGTTGCCGTGGCGACGTGCCGGCCCCGGGTGCTGAGATGTTCCGTGCCGCTGGCCGTGCCGTGGCGACGTGTCGCCCCAAGGGGCTGAGATATTCCGGGCCGCTGGCCGTGCCATGGCGACGTGCCGGCCCGGGGTGGTGAGATCTTCCGGTTCGCTGGCCGTGCCGTGGCCACGTGCCGGCCCCGGGTGGTGAGATATTCCGGTTCGCTGGCCGTGCCGTGGCGACGTGCCGGCCCCGGGTGGTGAGATGTTCCGGGCCGCTGGCCGTACCGTGGCGACGTGCCGGCCGCTGGTTTTGAGATGTTCCGTTCCGCTGGCCGTGCCGTGGCGACGTGCCGGCCCCGGGTGGTGAGATGTTCCGGGCCGCTGGCCGTGCCGTGGCGACGTGCCGGTCCTGGGTGGTGAGATGTTCAGGGCCGCTGGCCTTGCCGTGGCGACGTGCCGGCCCCCGGTGGTGAGATGTTGCGGTTCGCCGTCCGTGCCGTGGCGACGTGCCGGCCCCGGGTGGTGAGATGTTCCGGTCCGCTGGCCGTGCCGTGGCGACGTGGTGGTCCCGGGCGGTGAGATGTTCCGGGCCGCTGGCCATGCCATGGGGACGTGATGGCCCAGGGTATGAGATTTTCCGGGCCGCTGGCCGTGCCGTGGCTACCTGCCGGTCCCGGGTGGTGAGATGTTCCGGGCCACTAGCGTTGCCGTGGCGACGTGCTGGCCCCGGGAGATGAGATGTTCCGGTCAGCTGGGCGTGCCGTGGCGACGTGCCGGTTCCGGGTAGTGAGATGTTCCGGTCCGCTGGCCGTGCCGTGGCGACGTGCCGGTCCCGGTCGGTGAGATGTTCCGGCCGCTGGCCGTGCCGTGGCGACGTGCCGGTCCCGGGCGGTGAGATGTTCCGGGCCGCTGGCCGTGCCGTGGCGACGTGATGGCCCAGGGTATGAGATGTTCCGGGCCGCTGGCTGTGCCGTGGCGACGTGCTGGTCCCGGTCCGTGAGATGTTCCGGGCCGCTGGCCGTGCCGTGGCGACGTGCCGGTCCCGGGTGGTGAGATGTTCCGTTCCGCGGGCCGTGCCGTGGCGACGTGTCGTCCCCGGGTGGTGAGATGTTCCGGGCCGCTGGTCGTGCCGTGGCGACGTGCCTGCCCCGGGTGGTGAGATGTTCCGGTCCGCTGGCCGTGCCGTGGCGACGTGCCGGCCCCGGGTAGTGAGATATTCAGGTCCGCTGGCCGTGCCGTGGCGACGTGCCGGTCCCGGGTGGTGAGATTTTCCGGGCCGCTGGCCGTGCCGAGGCGACGTGCCGGACCCGGGCGGTGAGATATTCAGGTCCGCTGGCCGTGCCGTGGCGATGTGCCGGTCCCGGGTGGTGAGATGTTCCGGGCCGCTGGCCGTGCCGTGGCGACGTGATGGCCCAGGGTATGAGATGTTCCGGGCCGCTGGCCGTGACGTGGCGACGTGCCGGTCCCGGGTGGTGAGATATTCCGTGCCGCTGGCCGTGCCGTGGCGACGTATCGCCCCAGGGGGCTGAGATATTCCGGGCCGCTGGCCGTGCCATGGCGACGTGCAGGCCCCGGGTGGTGAGATGTTCCGGTTCGCTGTCCGTGCCGTGGCGACGTGCCGGCCACGGCTGGTGAGATGTTCCGGGCCGCTGGCCGTGCCGTGGCGACGTGGCGGACCTGGGCGGTGAGATGTTCCGGGCCACTGGCCGTGCCGTGGCGAAGTGCCGGCCCCGGGTGCTGAGATGTTCCGTGCCGCTGGCCGTGCCGTGGCGACGTGTCGCCCCAAGGGGCTGAGATATTCCGGGCCGCTGGCCGTGCCATGGCGACGTGCCGGCCCCGGTTGGTGAGATGTTCCGGTTCGCTGGCCGTGCCGTGGCGACGTGCCGGCCTCGGGTGGCGAGATGTTCCGGTTCGCTGGCCGTGCTGTGGCGACGTGCCGGTCCCGGGTGGTGAGATGTCCCGGTCCGCTGGCCGTGCCGTGGCGACGTGACGGGCCAGGGTGGTGAGATGTTCCGGGCTGCTGGCGTTGCCGTGGCGACGTGCCGGCCCCGGGTGTTGAGATGTTCCGGTCTGCTGGCCGTGCCGTGGCGACGTGCCGGCCCCGGCTGGTGAGATGTTCCGGGCCGCTGGCCGTGCCGTGGCGATGTGCCGGTCGCGGATATTGAGATGTTCCGTGCCGCTGGCCGTGCCGTGGCGACGTGCCGGACCCGGGCGGTGAGATGTTCCAGGGTCGCTGGCCGTGCCGTGGCGACGTGCCGGTCCCGGGTGGTGACATGTTCTGGGCCGCTGGCCGTGCTGTGGCGACGTGACGGGCCAGGGGGGTGAGATGTTCCGGGCCACTGGCCGTGCCGTGGCGACGTGCCGGCCCCGGCTGGTGAGATATTCCGGGCCGCTGGCCGTGCCGTGGCGACGTGCCGGTCCCGGGTGGTGAGATGTTCCGGGCCGCTGGCCGTGCCGTGGCGACGTGATGGCCCAGGGTATGAGATGTTCCGGGCCGCTGGCTGTGCCGTGGCGACGTGCAGGTCCCGGGTAGTGAGATGTTCCGGTCCGCTGGCCGTGCCGTGGCGACATGCCGGTCCCGGGTGGTGGTGAGATATTCCAGTCCGCTGGCCATGCCGTGGCGACGTGCCGGTCCTGGGTGGTGAGATGTTCCGGGCCGCTGGCCGTGCCGTGGCGACGTGACGGGCCAGGGTGGTGAGATGTTCCGGTTCGCTGGCCGTGCCGTGGCGACGTGCCGGTCCCGGGTGGTGAGATGTCCCGGTCCGCTGGCTGTGCCGTGGCGACGTGACGGGCCAGGGTGGTGAGATGTTCCGGGCTGCTGGCGTTGCCGTGGCGACGTGCCGGCCCCGGGTGTTGAGATGTTCCGGTCTGCTGGCCGTGCCGTGGCGACGTGCCGGCCCCGGCTGGTGAGATGTTCCGGGCCGCTGGCCGTGCCGTGGCGACGTGCCGGACCCGGGCGGTGAGATGTTCCAGGGTCGCTGGCCGTGCCGTGGCGACGTGCCGGTCCCGGGTGGTGACATGTTCTGGGCCGCTGGCCGTGCTGTGGCGACGTGACGGGCCAGGGGGGTGAGATGTTCCGGGCCACTGGCCGTGCCGTGGCGACGTGCCGGCCCCGGCTGGTGAGATGTTCCGTTCCGCGGGCCGTGCCGTGGCGACGTGTCGTCCCCGGGTGGTGAGATGTTCCGGGCCGCTGGTCGTGCCGTGGCGACGTGCCTGCCCCGGGTGGTGAGATGTTCCGGTCCGCTGGCCGTGCCGTGGCGACGTGCCGGCCCCGGGTGGTGAGATATTCAGGTCCGCTGGCCGTGCCGTGGCGACGTGCCGGTCCCGGGTGGTGAGATTTTCCGGGCCGCTGGCCGTGCCGAGGCGACGTGCCGGACCCGGGCGGTGAGATATTCAGGTCCGCTGGCCGTGCCGTGGCGATGTGCCGGTCCCGGGTGGTGAGATGTTCCGGGCCGCTGGCCGTGCCGTGGCGACGTGATGGCCCAGGGTATGAGATGTTCCGGGCCGCTGGCCGTGACGTGGCGACGTGCCGGTCCCGGGTGGTGAGATATTCCGTGCCGCTGGCCGTGCCGTGGCGACGTATCGCCCCAGGGGGCTGAGATATTCCGGGCCGCTGGCCGTGCCATGGCGACGTGCAGGCCCCGGGTGGTGAGATGTTCCGGTTCGCTGTCCGTGCCGTGGCGACGTGCCGGCCCCGGCTGGTGAGATGTTCCGGGCCGCTGGCCGTGCCGTGGCGACGTGGCGGACCTGGGCGGTGAGATGTTCCGGGCCACTGGCCGTGCCGTGGCGAAGTGCCGGCCCCGGGTGCTGAGATGTTCCGTGCCGCTGGCCGTGCCGTGGCGACGTGTCGCCCCAAGGGGCTGAGATGTTCCGGTCCGCTGGCCGTGCCGTGGCGACGTGCCAGTCCCGGGTGGTGGTGAGATATTCCAGTCCGCTGGCCGTGCCGTGGCGACGTGCCGGTCCTGGGTGGTGAGATGTTCGGGGCCGCTGGCCGTGCCGTGGCAACGTGCCGGTCTCGGGCGGTGAGATGTTCCGGGCCGCTGGCGTTGCCATGGCGACGTGCCGGCCCCGTGTGGTGAGATGTTCCGGTCCGCTGGCCGTGCCTTGGCGACGTGCTGGCCCAGGGTGTTCAGATGTTCTGGGCCACTGGCCGTGCCGTGGCGATGTACTGGTCCCGCGTGGTGAGATGTTCCGGGCCGCTGGCCGTGCCGTGGCGACGTGCCGGTCCCGGATATTGAGATGTTCCGGGCCGCTGGCCGTGCCGTGGCGACGTGCCTGACCCGGGCGGTGAGATATTCCGGGCCGCTGGCCGTGCCGTGGCGACGTGCCGGTCCCGGGTGGTGAGATGTTCCGGGCCGCTGGCCGTGCCGTGGCGACGTGCCGGCCCCGGGTGGTGAGATGTTCCGGTCCGCTGGCCGTGCCGTGGCGACGTGCCGGTCCCAGGTGGTGAGATGTACCGGGCCGCTGGCCGTGCCGAGGCGACGTGACGGGCCAGGGTGGTGAGATGTTCCGGTTCGCTGGCCGTGCCGTGGCGACGTGCCTGCCCGGGGTGGTGAGATGTTCCGGTCCGCTGGCCGTGCCGTGGCGACGTGCCGGCCCCGTGTGGTGAGATGTTCCGGGCTGCTAGCGTTGCCGTGGCGACGTGCCGGCCCCGGGTGATGAGATGTTCCGGTCCGCTGGCCATGCCGTGGCGATGTGCCGGTCCCGGGTGGTGAGATGTTCCGGGCCGCTGGCGTTGCCGTGGCGACGTGCCGGCACCGGGTGGTGAGATGTTCCGGGCCGCTGGCCGGGCCGTGGCGACGTGCCGGTCCCGGATATTGAGATATTCCGGGCCGCTGGCCGTGCCGTGGCGACGTGCCGGACCCGGGCGGTGAGATGTTCCGGGCCGCTGGCCGTGCCGTGGCGACGTCCCGGTACCGGGTGGTGAGATGTTCCGGGCCGCTGGCCGTGCTGTGGCGACGTGACGGACCAGGAGGGTGAGATATTCCGGGCCGCTGGCCGTGCCGTGGCGACGTGCCGGCCTCGGGTGGCGACATGTTCCGGTTCGCTGGCCGTGCTGTGGCGACGTGCCGGTCCCGGGTGGTGAGATGTCCCGGTCCGCTGGCCGTGCCGTGGCGACGTGACGGGCCAGGGTGGTGAGATGTTCCGGGCTGCTGGCGTTGCCGTGGCGACGTGCCGGCCCTGGGTGTTGAGATGTTCCGGTCTGCTGGCCGTGCCGTGGCGACGTGCCGGCCCCGGCTGGTGAGATGTTCCGGGCCGCTGGCCGTGCCGTGGCGATGTGCCGGTCGCGGATATTGAGATGTTCCGTGCCGCTGGCCGTGCCGTGGCGACGTGCCGGACCCGGGCAGTGAGATGTTCCGGGGTCGCTGGCCGTGCCGTGGCGACGTGCCGGTCCCGGGTGGTGACATGTTCTGGGTCGCTGGCCGTGCTGTGGCGACGTGACGGGCCAGGGGGGTGAGATGTTCCGGGCCGCTGGCCGTGCCGTGGCGACGTGCCGGTCCCGGGTGGTGAGATGTTCCGGGCCGCTGGCCGTGCCGTGGCGACGTGATGGCCCAGGGTATGAGATGTTCCGGGCCACTGGCTGTGCCGTGGCGACGTGCCGGCCCCGGGCGGTGAGATGTTCCGGGCCGCTGGCGTCGCCGTGGTGACGTGCCGGCCCCGGGTGGAGAGATGTTCCGGTCCGCTGGCCGTGCCGTGGCGACGTGCCGGCCCCGGCTGGTGAGATGTTCCGGGCCGCTGGCCGTGCCGTGGCGACGTGCCGGTCCCAGGTGGTGAGATGTTCCGGGCCGCTGGCCGTGCCGTGGCGACGTGACGGGCCAGGGTGGTGAGATGTTCCGGTTCGCTGGCCGTGACGTGGCAACGTGCCGGCCCCTGGTGGTGAGATGTTCCGGGCCGCTGGCCGTGACGTGGCGACGTGCCGGCCCCGGGTGCTGAGATGTTCCGTGCCGCTGGCCGTGCCGTGGCGACGTGCCGGCCCCGGGTGATGAGATGTTCCGGTCCGCTGGCCATGCCGTGGCGACGTGCCGGTCCCCGGTGGTGAGATGTTCCAGGCCGCTGGCGTTGCCTTGGCGACGTGCCGGCACCTGGTAGTGAGATGTTCCGGTCTGCTGGCCGTGCCGTGGCGATGTGCCGGACCCGGATATTGAGATGTTCCGGGCCGCTGGCCGTGCCGTGGCGACGTGCCGGACCCGGGCGGTGAGATGTTCCGGTCCGGTGGCCGTGCCGTGGCGACGTGCCGGTCCCGGGTGGTGAGATGTTCCGGGCGGCTGGCCGTGCTGTGGCGACGTGACGGACCAGGAGGGTTAGATGTTCCGGGCCGCTGGCCGTGCCGTGGCGACGTGCCGGCCCCGGGCGGTGAGATGTTCCGGGCCGCTGGTCGTGCCGTGGCGACGTGCCGGCCCCTGGTGGTGAGATGTTCCGGGCCGCTGGCGTTGCCGTGGCGACGTGCCGGCCCCGGGTGCTGAGATGTTCCGTGCCGCTGGCCGTGCCGTGGCGACGTGTCGCCCCAAGGGGCTGAGATATTCCGGGCCGCTGGCCGTGCCATGGCGACGTGCCGGCCTAGGGTGGTGAAATGTTCCGGTTCGCTGGCCGTGCCGTGGTGACGTGCCGGCCCCGGGTGCTGAGATGTTCCGGTCCGCTGGCCGTGCCGTGGCGACGTGCCGGTCCCGGGTGGTGAGATGTTCCGGGCCGCTGGCGTTGCCGTGGCCACGTGCCGGCCCCGGGTGGTGAGATGTTCCGTTCTGCTGGCCGTGCAGTGGCGACGTGCCGGTCCCGGATATTGAGATGTTCCGGGCCGCTGGCCGTGCCTTGGCGACGTGCCGGACCCGGGCGGTGAGATGTTCCGGGCCGCTGGCCGTGCCGTGGCGAAGTGCCGGTCCCGGGTGGTGAGATGTTCCGGGCCGCAGGCCGTGCTGTGGTGACGTGACGGGCCAGGGGGGTGAGATTTTCCGGGCCGCTGGCCGTGCCGTGGCGACGTGCCGGCCCCGGGTGCTGAGATGTTCCGTGCCGCTGGCCGTGCCGTGGCGACGTGTCGCCCCAAGGAGCTGAGATATTCCGGGCCGCTGGCCGTGCCATGGCGACGTGCCGGCCCCGGGTGGTGAGATGTTCCGGTTTGCTGGCCGTGCTGTGGCGACGTGCCGGTCCCTGGTGGTGAGATGTTCCGGGCTGCTGGCCGTGCCGTGGCGACGTGACGGGCCAGGGTGGTGAGATGTTCCGGGCCGCTGGCCGTGCCGCGGCGACGTGCCGGCCACGGGCGGTGAGATGTTCCGGTCCGCTGGCGTTGCCGTGGCAACGTGCCGGCCCCGGGTGGAGAGATGTTCCGGTCCGCTGGCCGTGCCGTGGCGACGTGCCGGACCCGGGCGGTGAGATGTTCCGGTCCGCTGGCCGTGCCGTGGCGACGTGCCGGTCCCGGGTGGTGAGATGTTCCGGGCGGCTGGCCGTGCTGTGGCGACGTGACGGACCAGGAGGGTTAGATGTTCCGGGCCGCTGGCCGTGCCGTTGCGACCTGCCGGCCCCGGGTGGTGGATGTTCCGGTCCGCTGGCCGTGCCGTGGCGACGTGCCGGCCCCGGGCGGTGAGATATTCCGGACCGCTGGTCGTGCCGTGGCGACGTGCCGGCCCCTGGTGGTGAGATGTTCCGGGCCGCTGGCGTTGCCGTGGCGACGTGCCGGCCCCGGGTGCTGAGATGTTCCGTGCCGCTGGCCGTGCCGTGGCGACGTGTCGCCCCAAGGGGCTGAGATATTCCGGGCCGCTGGCCGTGCCATGGCGACGTGCCGGCCTAGGGTGGTGAAATGTTCCGGTTCGCTGGCCGTGCCGTGGTGACGTGCCGGCCCCGGGTGCTGAGATGTTCCGGTCCGCTGGCCGTGCCGTGGCGACGTGCCGGTCCCGGGTGGTGAGATGTTCCGGGCCGCTGGCGTTGCCGTGGCGACGTGCCGGCCCCGGGTGGTGAGATGTTCCGTTCTGCTGGCCGTGCAGTGGCGACGTGCCGGTCCCGGATATTGAGATGTTCCGGGCCGCTGGCCGTGCCTTGGCGACGTGCCGGACCCGGGCGGTGAGATGTTCCGGGCCGCTGGCCGTGCCGTGGCGACGTGCCGGTCCCGGGTGGTGAGATGTTCCGGGCCGCTGGCCGTGCTGTGGTGACGTGACGGGCCAGGGGGGTGAGATGCTCCGGTCCGCTGGCCGTGACGTGGCGACGTGCCGGTCCAATATGGTGAGATGTTCCGGGCCGCTGGCCGTGCTGTGGCGACGTGACGGGCCAGGGGGGTGAGATGTTCCGGGCCGCTGGCCGTGCCGTGGCGACGTGCCGGCCCCGGGTGGTGAGAAGTTCCGGTCCGGTGGCCGTGCCGTGGCGACGTGCTTGCGCATGGTGGTGAGATGTTCCGGTCCGGTGGCCGTGCCGTGGCGACGTGCCGGCCCCGGGTGGTGAGATGTTCCGGTCCGGTGGCCATGCCGTGGCGACGTGCCGGTCCCGGGTGGTGAGATGTTCCGGGCCGCTGGCGTTGCCGTGGCGACGTGCCGGCCCCGGGTGGTGAGATGTTCCGGTCTGCTGGCCGTGCCGTGGCGATGTACCGGCCCCGGTGGTGAGATGTTCCGGGCCGCTGGCTGTGCCGTGGCGACGTGCCGGTCCCGGATATTGAGATGTTCCGGTCCGCTGGCCGTGCCGTGGCGACGTGCCAGTCCCGGGTGGGTGTGAGATATTCCAGTCCGCTGGCCGTGCCGTGGCGACATGCCGGTCCTGGGTGGTGAGATGTTCCGGTCCGCTGGCCGTGCCGTGGCGACGTGCCGGTCTCGGGCGGTGAGATGTTCCGGGCCGCTGGCCGTGCCGTGGCGACGTGTCGCCCCAAGGGGCTGAGATATTCCGGGCCGCTGGCCGTGCCATGGCGACGTGCCGGCCCCGGTTGGTGAGATGTTCCGGTTCGCTGGCCGTGCCGTGGCGACGTGCCGGCCTCGGGTGGCGAGATGTTCCGGTTCGCTGGCCGTGCTGTGGCGACGTGCCGGTCCCGGGTGGTGAGATGTCCCGGTCCGCTGGCTGTGCCGTGGCGACGTGACGGGCCAGGGTGGTGAGATGTTCCGGGCTGCTGGCGTTGCCGTGGCGACGTGCCGGCCCCGGGTGTTGAGATGTTCCGGTCTGCTGGCCGTGCCGTGGCGACGTGCCGGCCCCGGCTGGTGAGATGTTCCGGGCCGCTGGCCGTGCCGTGGCGACGTGCCGGACCCGGGCGGTGAGATGTTCCAGGGTCGCTGGCCGTGCCGTGGCGACGTGCCGGTCCCGGGTGGTGACATGTTCTGGGCCGCTGGCCGTGCTGTGGCGACGTGACGGGCCAGGGGGGTGAGATGTTCCGGGCCACTGGCCGTGCCGTGGCGACGTGCCGGCCCCGGCTGGTGAGATATTCCGGGCCGCTGGCCGTGCCGTGGCGACATGCCGGTCCCGGGTGGTGAGATGTTCCGGGCCGCTGGCCGTGCCGTGGCGACGTGATGGCCCAGGGTATGAGATGTTCCGGGCCACTGGCTGTGCCGTGGCGACGTGCCGGTCCCGGGTGGTGAGATGTTCCGGGCCGCTGGCGTTGCCATGGCGACGTCCTGGCCCCTTGAGGTGGGATGTTCCGGTCCGCTGGCGGTGCCATGGCGACGTGCTGGCCCAGGGTGTTCAGATGTTCTGGGCCACTGGCCCTGCTGTGGCGACGTGACGGGCCAGGGGGGTGAGATGTTCCGTGCCGCCGGCCGTGCCGTGGCGACGTGACGGGCCAGGGTAGTGAGATGTTCCGGGCCGCTGGCCGTGCCGTGGCGACGTGCCGGCCCCGGGGTGTTGAGATGTTCTGGGACACTGGCCGTGCCGTGGCGATGTGCTGGTCCCGCGTGGTGAGATGTTCCGGGCCACTGGCCGTGCCGTGGCGACGTGCCGGCCCCGGGTTGTGAGATGTTCCGGTCCGCTGGCCGTGCCGTGGCGATGTACCGGCCCCGGTGGTGAGATGTTCCGGGCCGCTGGCTGTGCCGTGGCGACGTGCCGGTCCCGGATATTGAGATGTTCCGGTCCGCTGGCCGTGCCGTGGCGACGTGCCAGTCCCGGGTGGTGGTGAGATATTCCAGTCCGCTGGCCGTGCCGTGGCGACGTGCCGGTCCTGGGTGGTGAGATGTTCGGGGCCGCTGGCCGTGCCGTGGCGACGTGCCGGTCTCGGGCGGTGAGATGTTCCGGGCCGCTGGCGTTGCCATGGCGACGTGCCGGCCCCGGGTGGTGAGATGTTCCGGTCCGCTGGCCGTGCCATGGCGACGTGCCGGCCCCGGGTGGTGAGATGTTCCGGTTCGCTGGCCGTGCTGTGGTGACGTGCCGGTCCCGGGTGGTGAGATGTTCCGGGCCACTGGCCGTGTCGTGGCGACGTGACGGGCCAGGGTGGTGAGATATTCCGGGTCGCTGGCCGTGCCGTGGCGACGTGCCGGTCCCGGGCGGTTCAGATATTCCGGGCCGCTGGCCGTGCCGTGTCTACGTGCCGGTCCCGGGTGGTGAGATGTTCCGGGCCGCTAGCGTTGCCGTGGCGACGTGCTGGCCCCGGGATATGAGATGTTCCGTTCAGCTGGCCGTGCCGTGGCGACGTGCCAGTCCCGGGTAGTGAGATGTTCCGGGCCGCTTGCCTTGCCGAGGTGACGTGCCGGTTCCGGGTAGTGAGATGTTCCGGGCCACTGGCCGTGCCGTGGCGACGTGATGGCCCAGGGTATGAGATGTTCCGGGCCGCTGGCGTTGCCGTGGCGACGTGCCGGCCCCGGGTGCTGAGATGTTCCGTGCCGCTGGCCGTGCCGTGGCGACGTGTCGCCCCAAGGGGCTGAGATATTCCGGGCCGCTGGCCGTGCCATGGCGACGTGCCGGCCCGGGGTGGTGAGATCTTCCGGTTCGCTGGCCGTGCCGTGGCCACGTGCCGGCCCCGGGTGGTGAGATATTCCGGTTCGCTGGCCGTGCCGTGGCGACGTGCCGGCCCCGGGTGGTGAGATGTTCCGGGCCGCTGGCCGTACCGTGGCGACGTGCCGGCCGCTGGTTTTGAGATGTTCCGTTCCGCTGGCCGTGCCGTGGCGACGTGCCGGCCCCGGGTGGTGAGATGTTCCGGGCCGCTGGCCGTGCCGTGGCGACGTGCCGGTCCTGGGTGGTGAGATGTTCAGGGCCGCTGGCCTTGCCGTGGCGAAGTGCCGGCCCCCGGTGGTGAGATGTTGCGGTTCGCCGTCCGTGCCGTGGCGACGTGCCGGCCCCGGGTGGTGAGATGTTCCGGTCCGCTGGCCGTGCCGTGGCGACGTGGTGGTCCCGGGCGGTGAGATGTTCCGGGCCGCTGGCCATGCCATGGGGACGTGATGGCCCAGGGTATGAGATTTTCCGGGCCGCTGGCCGTGCCGTGGCTACCTGCCGGTCCCGGGTGGTGAGATGTTCCTGGCCACTAGCGTTGCCGTGGCGACGTGCTGGCCCCGGGAGATGAGATGTTCCGGTCAGCTGGGCGTGCCGTGGCGACGTGCCGGTTCCGGGTAGTGAGATGTTCCGGTCCGCTGGCCGTGCCGTGGCGACGTGCCGGTCCCGGTCGGTGAGATGTTCCGGCCGCTGGCCGTGCCGTGGCGACGTGCCGGTCCCGGGTGGTGAGATGTTCCGGGCCGCTGGCCGTGCCGTGGCGACGTGATGGCCCAGGGTATGAGATGTTCCGGGCCGCTGGCTGTGCCGTGGCGACGTGCTGGTCCCGGTCCGTGAGATGTTCCGGGCCGCTGGCCGTGCCGTGGCGACGTGCCGGTCCCGGGTGGTGAGATGTTCCGTTCCGCGGGCCGTGCCGTGGCGACGTGTCGTCCCCGGGTGGTGAGATGTTCCGGGCCGCTGGTCGTGCCGTGGCGACGTGCCTGCCCCGGGTGGTGAGATGTTCCGGTCCGCTGGCCGTGCCGTGGCGACGTGCCGGCCCCGGGTGGTGAGATATTCAGGTCCGCTGGCCGTGCCGTGGCGACGTGCCGGTCCCGGGTGGTGAGAATTTCCGGGCCGCTGGCCGTGCCGAGGCGACGTGCCGGACCCGGGCGGTGAGATATTCAGGTCCGCTGGCCGTGCCGTGGCGATGTGCCGGTCCCGGGTGGTGAGATGTTCCGGGCCGCTGGCCGTGCCGTGGCGACGTGATGGCCCAGGGTATGAGATGTTCCGGGCCGCTGGCCGTGCCGTGGCGACGTGCCGGTCCCGGGTGGTGAGATATTCCGTGCCGCTGGCCGTGCCGTGGCGACGTATCGCCCCAGGGGGCTGAGATATTCCGGGCCGCTGGCCGTGCCATGGCGACGTGCAGGCCCCGGGTGGTGAGATGTTCCGGTTCGCTGTCCGTGCCGTGGCGACGTGCCGGCCCCGGCTGGTGAGATGTTCCGGGCCGCTGGCCGTGCCGTGGCGACGTGGCGGACCTGGGCGGTGAGATGTTCCGGGCCACTGGCCGTGCCGTGGCGAAGTGCCGGCCCCGGGTGCTGAGATGTTCCGTGCCGCTGGCCGTGCCGTGGCGACGTGTCGCCCCAAGGGGCTGAGATATTCCGGGCCGCTGGCCGTGCCATGGCGACGTGCCGGCCCCGGTTGGTGAGATGTTCCGGTTCGCTGGCCGTGCCGTGGCGACGTGCCGGCCTCGGGTGGCGAGATGTTCCGGTTCGCTGGCCGTGCTGTGGCGACGTGCCGGTCCCGGGTGGTGAGATGTCCCGGTCCGCTGGCCGTGCCGTGGCGACGTGACGGGCCAGGGTGGTGAGATGTTCCGGGCTGCTGGCGTTGCCGTGGCGACGTGCCGGCCCCGGGTGTTGAGATGTTCCGGTCTGCTGGCCGTGCCGTGGCGACGTGCCGGCCCCGGCTGGTGAGATGTTCCGGGCCGCTGGCCGTGCCGTGGCGATGTGCCGGTCGCGGATATTGAGATGTTCCGTGCCGCTGGCCGTGCCGTGGCGACGTGCCGGACCCGGGCGGTGAGATGTTCCAGGGTCGCTGGCCGTGCCGTGGCGACGTGCCGGTCCCGGGTGGTGACATGTTCTGGGCCGCTGGCCGTGCTGTGGCGACGTGACGGGCCAGGGGGGTGAGATGTTCCGGGCCACTGGCCATGCCGTGGCGACGTGCCGGCCCCGGCTGGTGAGATATTCCGGGCCGCTGGCCGTGCCGTGGCGACGTGCCGGTCCCGGGTGGTGAGATGTTCCGGGCCGCTGGCCGTGCCGTGGCGACGTGATGGCCCAGGGTATGAGATGTTCCGGGCCGCTGGCTGTGCCGTGGCGACGTGCAGGTCCCGGGTAGTGAGATGTTCCGGTCCGCTGGCCGTGCCGTGGCGACATGCCGGTCCCGGGTGGTGGTGAGATATTCCAGTCCGCTGGCCATGCCGTGGCGACGTGCCGGTCCTGGGTGGTGAGATGTTCCGGGCCGCTGGCCGTGCCGTGGCGACGTGACGGGCCAGGGTGGTGAGATGTTCCGGTTCGCTGGCCGTGCCGTGGCGACGTGCCGTCCCCGGGTGGTGAGATGTTCCGGTCCGCTGGCCGTGCCGTGGCGACGTGCCAGTCCCGGGTGGTGGTGAGATATTCCAGTCCGCTGGCCGTGCCGTGGCGACGTGCCGGTCCTGGGTGGTGAGATGTTGGGCCGCTGGCCGTGCCGTGGCAACGTGCCGGTCTCGGGCGGTGAGATGTTCCGGGCCGCTGGCGTTGCCATGGCGACGTGCCGGCCCCGGGTGGTGAGATGTTCCGGTCCGCTGGCCGTGCCTTGGCGACGTGCTGGCCCAGGGTGTTCAGATGTTCTGGGCCACTGGCCGTGCCGTGGCGATGTACTGGTCCCGCGTGGTGAGATGTTCCGGGCCGCTGGCCGTGCCGTGGCGACGTGCCGGTCCCGGATATTGAGATGTTCCGGGCCGCTGGCCGTGCCGTGGCGACGTGCCGGACCCGGGCGGTGAGATATTCCGGGCCGCTGGCCGTGCCGTGGCGACGTGCCGGTCCCGGGTGGTGAGATGTTCCGGGCCGCTGGCCGTGCCGTGGCGACGTGCCGGCCCCGGGTGGTGAGATGTTCCGGTCCGCTGGCCGTGCCGTGGCGACGTGCCGGTCCCAGGTGGTGAGATGTACCGGGCCGCTGGCCGTGCCGAGGCGACGTGACGGGCCAGGGTGGTGAGATGTTCCGGTTCGCTGGCCGTGCCGTGGCGACGTGCCTGCCCGGGGTGGTGAGATGTTCCGGTCCGCTGGCCGTGCCGTGGCGACGTGCCGGCCCCGTGTGGTGAGATGTTCCGGGCTGCTAGCGTTGCCGTGGCGACGTGCCGGCCCCGGGTGATGAGATGTTCCGGTCCGCTGGCCATGCCGTGGCGATGTGCCGGTCCCGGGTGGTGAGATGTTCCGGGCCGCTGGCGTTGCCGTGGCGACGTGCCGGCACCGGGTGGTGAGATGTTCCGGGCCGCTGGCCGGGCCGTGGCGACGTGCCGGTCCCGGATATTGAGATATTCCGGGCCGCTGGCCGTGCCGTGGCGACGTGCCGGACCCGGGCGGTGAGATGTTCCGGGCCGCTGGCCGTGCCGTGGCGACGTACCGGTACCGGGTGGTGAGATGTTCCGGGCCGCTGGCCGTGCTGTGGCGACGTGACGGACCAGGAGGGTGAGATATTCCGGGCCGCTGGCCGTGCCGTGGCGACGTGCCGGCCTCGGGTGGCGAGATGTTCCGGTTCGCTGGCCGTGCTGTGGCGACGTGCCGGTCCCGGGTGGTGAGATGTCCCGGTCCGCTGGCCGTGCCGTGGCGACGTGACGGGCCAGGGTGGTGAGATGTTCCGGGCTGCTGGCGTTGCCGTGGCGACGTGCCGGCCCTGGGTGTTGAGATGTTCCGGTCTGCTGGCCGTGCCGTGGCGACGTGCCGGCCCCGGCTGGTGAGATGTTCCGGGCCGCTGGCCGTGCCGTGGCGATGTGCCGGTCGCGGATATTGAGATGTTCCGTGCCGCTGGCCGTGCCGTGGCGACGTGCCGGACCCGGGCAGTGAGATGTTCCGGGGTCACTGGCCGTGCCGTGGCGACGTGCCGGTCCCGGGTGGTGACATGTTCTGGGTCGCTGGCCGTGCTGTGGCGACGTGACGGGCCAGGGGGGTGAGATGTTCCGGGCCGCTGGCCGTGCCGTGGCGACGTGCCGGTCCCGGGTGGTGAGATGTTCCGGGCCGCTGGCCGTGCCGTGGCGACGTGATGGCCCAGGGTATGAGATGTTCCGGGCCACTGGCTGTGCCGTGGCGACGTGCCGGCCCCGGGCGGTGAGATGTTCCGGGCCGCTGGCGTCGCCGTGGTGACGTGCCGGCCCCGGGTGGAGAGATGTTCCGGTCCGCTGGCCGTGCCGTGGCGACGTGCCGGCCCCGGCTGGTGAGATGTTCCGGGCCGCTGGCCGTGCCGTGGCGACGTGCCGGTCCCAGGTGGTGAGATGTTCCGGGCCGCTGGCCGTGCCGTGGCGACGTGACGGGCCAGGGTGGTGAGATGTTCCGGTTCGCTGGCCGTGACGTGGCAACGTGCCGGCCCCTGGTGGTGAGATGTTCCGGGCCGCTGGCCGTGACGTGGCGACGTGCCGGCCCCGGGTGCTGAGATGTTCCGTGCCGCTGGCCGTGCCGTGGCGACGTGCCGGCCCCGGGTGATGAGATGTTCCGGTCCGCTGGCCATGCCGTGGCGACGTGCCGGTCCCCGGTGGTGAGATGTTCCAGGCCGCTGGCGTTGCCTTGGCGACGTGCCGGCACCTGGTAGTGAGATGTTCCGGTCTGCTGGCCGTGCCGTGGCGATGTGCCGGACCCGGATATTGAGATGTTCCGGGCCGCTGGCCGTGCCGTGGCGACGTGCCGGACCCGGGCGGTGAGATGTTCCGGTCCGGTGGCCGTGCCGTGGCGACGTGCCGGTCCCGGGTGGTGAGATGTTCCGGGCGGCTGGCCGTGCTGTGGCGACGTGACGGACCAGGAGGGTTAGATGTTCCGGGCCGCTGGCCGTGCCGTGGCGACGTGCCGGCCCCGGGCGGTGAGATGTTCCGGGCCGCTGGTCGTGCCGTGGCGACGTGCCGGCCCCTGGTGGTGAGATGTTCCGGGCCGCTGGCGTTGCCGTGGCGACGTGCCGGCCCCGGGTGCTGAGATGTTCCGTGCCGCTGGCCGTGCCGTGGCGACGTGTCGCCCCAAGGGGCTGAGATATTCCGGGCCGCTGGCCGTGCCATGGCGACGTGCCGGCCTAGGGTGGTGAAATGTTCCGGTTCGCTGGCCGTGCCGTGGTGACGTGCCGGCCCCGGGTGCTGAGATGTTCCGGTCCGCTGGCCGTGCCGTGGCGACGTGCCGGTCCCGGGTGGTGAGATGTTCCGGGCCGCTGGCGTTGCCGTGGCCACGTGCCGGCCCCGGGTGGTGAGATGTTCCGTTCTGCTGGCCGTGCAGTGGCGACGTGCCGGTCCCGGATATTGAGATGTTCCGGGCCGCTGGCCGTGCCTTGGCGACGTGCCGGACCCGGGCGGTGAGATGTTCCGGGCCGCTGGCCGTGCCGTGGCGAAGTGCCGGTCCCGGGTGGTGAGATGTTCCGGGCCGCAGGCCGTGCTGTGGTGACGTGACGGGCCAGGGGGGTGAGATTTTCCGGGCCGCTGGCCGTGCCGTGGCGACGTGCCGGCCCCGGGTGCTGAGATGTTCCGTGCCGCTGGCCGTGCCGTGGCGACGTGTCGCCCCAAGGAGCTGAGATATTCCGGGCCGCTGGCCGTGCCATGGCGACGTGCCGGCCCCGGGTGGTGAGATGTTCCGGTTTGCTGGCCGTGCTGTGGCGACGTGCCGGTCCCTGGTGGTGAGATGTTCCGGGCTGCTGGCCGTGCCGTGGCGACGTGACGGGCCAGGGTGGTGAGATGTTCCGGGCCGCTGGCCGTGCCGTGGCGACGTGCCGGCCCCGGGTGCTGAGATGTTCCGGTCCGGTGGCCGTGCCGTGGCGACGTTCCGGCCCCGGGTGCTGAGATGTACCGTTCCGGTGGCCAAGCCGTGGCGACGTGCTGGCCCCGGGAGGTGGGATATTCCGGTCCCCTGGCCGTGCCGTGGCGACGTGCCGGCCCCGGGTGGTGAGATGTTCCGGGCCGCTGGCGTTGCCGTGGCGTTGTGCTGGTCCCGCGTGGTGAGATGTTCCGGGCCGCTGGCGTTGCCATGGCGACGTGCTGGCCCCTTGAGGTGGGATGTTCCGGTCCGCTGGCCGTGCCGTGGCGACGTGCCGGTCCCGCGTGGTGAGATGTTCCGGGCTGCTGGCCGTGCCGTGGCGACGTGACGGGCCAGGGTGGTGAGATGTTCCGGGCCGCTGGCCGTGCCGTGGCGACGTGCCGGCCCCGGGTGCTGAGATGTTCCGGTCCGGTGGCCGTGCCGTGGCGACGTTCCGGCCCCGGGTGCTGAGATGTACCGGTCCGGTGTCCATGCCGTGGCGACGTGCTGGCCCCGGGAGGTGGGATGTTCTGGTCCGCTGGCCGTGCCGTGGCCACGTGCTGGCCCAGGGTGTTGAGATGTTCTGGGCCACTGGCCGTGCCGTGGCGACGTGCCGGTCCCGGGTGGTGAGATGTTCCGGGCCGCTGGCCGTGCCGTGGCGACGTGATGGCCCAGGGTATGAGATGTTCCGGGCCGCTGGCTGTGCCTTGGCGACGTGCCGGTCCCGGGTGGTGAGATATTCCGGGCCGCTGGCGTTGCCATGGCGACGTGCTGGCCCCGGGAGGTGGGATGTTCCGGGCCGCTGGCCGTGCCATGGCGACGTGCCGGTCCCGGGTGGTGAGATGTTCCGGGCCGCCTGCGTTGCCGTGGCGACGTGCTGGCCCCGGGAGGTGAGATGTTCCGGTCAGCTGGCCGTGCCGTGGCGACGTGCCGGTCCCGGGTGGTGAGATGTTCCGGGCCGCTGGCCGTGCCGTGGCGACGTGACGGGCCAGGGGCCTGAGATGTTCTGAGCCGCTGGCCGTGCCGTGGCGACGTGCCGGTCCCGGGTGGTGAGATGTTCCGGTCCGCTGGCCGTGTCGTGGCGACGTGCCTGTCCCGGGTATTGAGATGTTCCGGGCTGCTGGCCGTGCCGTGGCGACGTGCCGGCCCCGGGTGCTGAGATGTTCCGGTCCGGTGGCCGTGCCGTGGCGACGTTCCGGCCCCGGGTGCTGATGTACCGGTCCGGTGGCCAAGCCGTGGCGACGTGCTGGCCCCGGGAGGTGGGATGTTCCGGTCCGCTGGCCGTGCCGTGGCGACGTGCTGGCCCAGGGTGTTGAGGTGTTCTGGGCCACTGGCCGTGCCGTGGCGTTGTGCTGGTCCCGCGTGGTGAGATGTTCCGGTCCGCTGGCCGTGCCGTGGCGACGTGCTGGTCCCGGGTAGTGAGATGTTCCGGGCCGCTGGCGTTGCCGTGGCGACGTGCCGGCCCCGGGTGGTGAGATGTTCCGGGCCGCTGGCGTTGCCATGGCGACGTGCTGGCCCCTTGAGGTGGGATGTTCCGGTCCGCTGGCCGTGCCGTGGCGATGTGCCGGTCCCGGGTGGTGAGATGTTCCGGGCCGCTGGCCGTGCCGTGGCGAAGTATCGCCCCAGGGTCTGAGATATTCCGGGCCGCTGGCCGTGCCATGGCGACGTGCAGGCCCCGGGTGGTGAGATGTTCCGGTCCGCTGGCCGTGCCGTGGCGACGTGACGGGCCAGGGTGGTGAGATGTTCCGGTTCGCTGGCCGTGCCGTGGCGACGTGCCGGCCCCGGGTGGTGAGATGTTCCGGTTCGCTGGCCGTGCCGTGGCGACGTGCCGGCCCCGGGTGGTGAGATGTTCCGGGCCGCTGGCCGTGCCATGGCGACGTGCCGGCCTAGGGTGGTGAAATGTTCCGGTTCGCTGGCCGTGCCGTGGTGACGTGCCGGCCCCGGGTGCTGAGATGTTCCGGTCCGCTGGCCGTGCCGTGGCGACGTGCCGGTCCCGGGTGGTGAGATGTTCCGGGCCGCTGGCGTTGACGTGGCCACGTGCCGGCCCCGGGTGGTGAGATGTTCCGTTCTGCTGGCCGTGCAGTGGCGACGTGCCGGTCCCGGATATTGAGATGTTCCGGGCCGCTGGCCGTGCCTTGGCGACGTGCCGGACCCGGGCGGTGAGATGTTCCGGGCCGCTGGCCGTGCCGTGGCGAAGTGCCGGTCCCGGGTGGTGAGATGTTCCGGGCCGCAGGCCGTGCTGTGGTGACGTGACGGGCCAGGGGGGTGAGATTTTCCGGGCCGCTGGCCGTGCCGTGGCGACGTGCCGGCCCCGGGTGCTGAGATGTTCCGTGCCGCTGGCCGTGCCGTGGCGACGTGTCGCCCCAAGGAGCTGAGATATTCCGGGCCGCTGGCCGTGCCATGGCGACGTGCCGGCCCCGGGTGGTGAGATGTTCCGGTTTGCTGGCCGTGCTGTGGCGACGTGCCGGTCCCTGGTGGTGAGATGTTCCGGGCTGCTGGCCGTGCCGTGGCGACGTGACGGGCCAGGGTGGTGAGATGTTCCGGGCCGCTGGCCGTGCCGTGGCGACGTGCCGGCCCCGGGTGCTGAGATGTTCCGGTCCGGTGGCCGTGCCGTGGCGACGTTCCGGCCCCGGGTGCTGAGATGTACCGTTCCGGTGGCCAAGCCGTGGCGACGTGCTGGCCCCGGGAGGTGGGATATTCCGGTCCCCTGGCCGTGCCGTGGCGACGTGCCGGCCCCGGGTGGTGAGATGTTCCGGGCCGCTGGCGTTGCCGTGGCGTTGTGCTGGTCCCGCGTGGTGAGATGTTCCGGGCCGCTGGCGTTGCCATGGCGACGTGCTGGCCCCTTGAGGTGGGATGTTCCGGTCCGCTGGCCGTGCCGTGGCGACGTGCCGGTCCCGCGTGGTGAGATGTTCCGGGCTGCTGGCCGTGCCGTGGCGACGTGACGGGCCAGGGTGGTGAGATGTTCCGGGCCGCTGGCCGTGCCGTGGCGACGTGCCGGCCCCGGGTGCTGAGATGTTCCGGTCCGGTGGCCGTGCCGTGGCGACGTTCCGGCCCCGGGTGCTGAGATGTACCGGTCCGGTGTCCATGCCGTGGCGACGTGCTGGCCCCGGGAGGTGGGATGTTCTGGTCCGCTGGCCGTGCCGTGGCCACGTGCTGGCCCAGGGTGTTGAGATGTTCTGGGCCACTGGCCGTGCCGTGGCGACGTGCCGGTCCCGGGTGGTGAGATGTTCCGGGCCGCTGGCCGTGCCGTGGCGACGTGATGGCCCAGGGTATGAGATGTTCCGGGCCGCTGGCTGTGCCTTGGCGACGTGCCGGTCCCGGGTGGTGAGATATTCCGGGCCGCTGGCGTTGCCATGGCGACGTGCTGGCCCCGGGAGGTGGGATGTTCCGGGCCGCTGGCCGTGCCATGGCGACGTGCCGGTCCCGGGTGGTGAGATGTTCCGGGCCGCCTGCGTTGCCGTGGCGACGTGCTGGCCCCGGGAGGTGAGATGTTCCGGTCAGCTGGCCGTGCCGTGGCGACGTGCCGGTCCCGGGTGGTGAGATGTTCCGGGCCGCTGGCCGTGCCGTGGCGACGTGACGGGCCAGGGGCCTGAGATGTTCTGAGCCGCTGGCCGTGCCGTGGCGACGTGCCGGTCCCGGGTGGTGAGATGTTCCGGTCCGCTGGCCGTGTCGTGGCGACGTGCCTGTCCCGGGTATTGAGATGTTCCGGGCTGCTGGCCGTGCCGTGGCGACGTGCCGGCCCCGGGTGCTGAGATGTTCCGGTCCGGTGGCCGTGCCGTGGCGACGTTCCGGCCCCGGGTGCTGATGTACCGGTCCGGTGGCCAAGCCGTGGCGACGTGCTGGCCCCGGGAGGTGGGATGTTCCGGTCCGCTGGCCGTGCCGTGGCGACGTGCTGGCCCAGGGTGTTGAGGTGTTCTGGGCCACTGGCCGTGCCGTGGCGTTGTGCTGGTCCCGCGTGGTGAGATGTTCCGGTCCGCTGGCCGTGCCGTGGCGACGTGCTGGTCCCGGGTAGTGAGATGTTCCGGGCCGCTGGCGTTGCCGTGGCGACGTGCCGGCCCCGGGTGGTGAGATGTTCCGGGCCGCTGGCGTTGCCATGGCGACGTGCTGGCCCCTTGAGGTGGGATGTTCCGGTCCGCTGGCCGTGCCGTGGCGATGTGCCGGTCCCGGGTGGTGAGATGTTCCGGGCCGCTGGCCGTGCCGTGGCGAAGTATCGCCCCAGGGTCTGAGATATTCCGGGCCGCTGGCCGTGCCATGGCGACGTGCAGGCCCCGGGTGGTGAGATGTTCCGGTCCGCTGGCCGTGCCGTGGCGACGTGACGGGCCAGGGTGGTGAGATGTTCCGGTTCGCTGGCCGTGCCGTGGCGACGTGCCGGCCCCGGGTGGTGAGATGTTCCGGTCCGCTGGCCGTGCCGTGGCGACGTGCCGGTCCCGGATATTGAGATGTTCCGGGCCGCTGGCCGTGCCGTGGCGACGTGCCGGACCTGGGCTGTGAGATGTTCCGGGCCGCTGGCCGTGCCGTGGCGACGTGCCGGTCCCGGGTGGTGAGATGTTCCGGGCCTCTGGCCGTGCTGTGGCGACGTGACGGGTCAGGGGGGTGAGATTTTCCGGGCCGCTGGCCGTGCCGTGGCGACGTGCCGGCCCCGGGTGCTGAGATGTTCCGGTCCGGTGGCCGTGACGTGGCGACGTGCCGGCCCCGGGTGGTGAGATGTTCCGGTCCGGTGGCCATGCCGTGGCGACGTGCTGGCCCCGGGAGGTGGGATGTTCCGGTCCGGTGGCCGTGCCGTGGCGACGTGCTGGTCCAGGGTGTTGAGATGTTCTGGGCCACTGGCCGTGCCGTGGCGATGTGCTGGTCCCGCGTGGTGAGATGTTCCGGGCCGCTGGCCGTGCCGTGGCGACGTGCCGGCCCCGCGTGGTGAGATGTTCCGGTCCGCTGGCCGTGCCGTGGCGACGTGCCGGCCCCGGGTGCTGAGATGTTCCGGTCCGCTGGCCGTGCCGAGGCGACGTGCCGGTCCCGGGCGGTGAGATGTTCCGGGCCGCTGGCGTTGCCGTGGCGACGTGCCGGCCCCGGGTGCTGAGATGTTCCGTGCCGCTGGCCGTGCCGTGGCGACGTGTCGCCCCAAGGGGCTGAGATATTCCGGGCCGCTGGCCGTGCCATGGCGACGTGCCGGCCCAGGGTGGTGAAATGTTCCGGTTCGCTGGCCGTGCCGTGGCGACGTGCCGGCCCCGGGTGGTGAGATCTTCCGGTTCGCTGGCCGTGCCGTGGCCACGTGCCGGTCCCAGGTGGTGAGATGTTCCGGGCCGCTGGCCGTGCCATGGCGACGTGACGGGCCAGGGTGGTGAGATGTTCCGGTTCGCTGGCCGTGCCGTGGCGAAGTGCCGGCCCCGGGTGGTGAGATGTTCCGGTCCGCTGGCCGTGCCGTGGCGACGTGCCGGCCCCGGGCGATGAGATATTCCGGGCCGCTGGCCGTGCCGTGGCGACGTGCCGGTCCCGGGTGGTGAGATGTTCCGGGCCGCTGGCCGTGCCGTGGCGACGTGATGGCCCAGGGTATGAGATGTTCCGGTTCGCTGGCCGTGCCGTGGCGACGTGCCGGTCCCGGATATTGAGATGTTCCGGGCCGCTGGCCGTGCCGTGGCGACGTGCCGGACCTGGGCGGTGAGATGTTCCGGGCCGCTGGCCGTGCCGTGGCGACGTGCCGGTCCCGGGTGGTGAGATGTTCCGGGCCTCTGGCCGTGCTGTGGCGACGTGACGGGCCAGGGGTGTGAGATTTTCCGGGCCGCTGGCCGTGCCGTGGCGACGTGCCGGCCCCGGGTGGTGAGATGTTCCGGTCCGGTGGCCATGCCGTGGCGACGTGCTGGCCCAGGGTGTTGAGATGTTCCGGGCCGCTGGCCGTGCCGTGGCGACGTGCCGGCCCCCGGTCGTGGATGTTCCGGTCCGCTTGCCGTGCCGTGGCGACGTGCCGGCCCCGGGTGGTGAGATGTTCCGGTCCGCTGGCCGTGCCGTGGCGATGTGCCGGCCCCGGGTGGTGAGATGTTCCGGGCCGCTGGCCGTGCCGAGGCGACGTGCCGGTCCCGGGCGGTGAGATGTTCCGGTCCGCTGGCCGTGCCGTGGCGATGTGCCGGTCCCGGGTGCTGAGATGTTCCGGGCCGCTGGCCGTGCCGTGGCGACGTGATGGCCCAGGGTATGAGATGTTCCGGGCCGCTGGCCATGCCGTGGCGACGTGCCGGTCCCGGGTGGTGAGATGTTCCGTGCCGCTGGCCGTGCCGTGGCGAAGTATCGCCCCAGGGGGCTGAGATATTCCGGGCCGCTGGCGGTGCCATGGCGACGTGCAGGCCCCGGGTGGTGAGATGTTCCGGTTCGCTGGCCGTGCCGTGGCGACGTGCCGGTCCCGGGTGGTGAGATATTCCGGTCCGCTGGCCGTGCCGTGGCGACGTGCCTGTCCCAGGTGGTGAGATGTTCCGGGCCGCTGGCCGTGCCGTGGCGACGTGACGGGCCAGGGTGGTGAGATGTTCCGGTTCGCTCGCCGTGCCGTGGCGACGTGCCGGCCCCGGGTGGTGAGAAGTTCCGGTCCGCTGGCCGTGCCGTGCCGACGTGCCGGCCCCGGGCGGTGGTGAGATATTCCGGTCCTCTGGCCGTGCCGTGGCGACGTGCCGGTCCTGGGTGGTGAGAAGTTCAGGGCCGCTGGCCTTGCCGTGGCGAGGTGCCGGCCCCGGGTGGTGAGATGTACCGGTCCGCTGGCTGTGCCGTGGCGACGTGCCGGCCCCGGGCGATGAGATATTCCGGGCCGCTGGCCGTGCCGTGGCGACGTGCCGGTCCCGGGTGGTGAGATGTTCCGGGCCGCTGGCCGTGCCGTGGCGACGTGATGGCCCAGGGTATGAGATTTTCCGGGCCGCTGGCCGTGCCGTGGCGACGTGCCGGTCCTGGGTGGTGAGATGTTCCGGTCCGCTGGCCGTGCCGTGGCGACGTGCCGGTCCCGCGTGGTGAGATGTTCCGGGCTGCTGGCGTTGCCGTTTCGACGTGCCGGCCCAGGGTGCTGAGATGTTCCGGTCCGCTGACCGTGCCATGGCGACGTGCCGGTCCCGGGTGGTGAGATGCTCCGGTCCGCTTGCCGTGCCGTGGCGACGTGCCGGCCCCGGTGGTGAGATGTTCCGGGCCGCTGGCCGTGCCGTGGCGACGTGCCGGCCCCGGGTGGTGACATGGTCCGGGCCGCTGGCCGTCGGTGGGTGTGGGTGTCTGTCACAGAAATGTGACATGGGTATGGTACTGTGACATGGGGGCTGCATTGTGACATGGCGGTGGCACTGTGACATTGGGGCGGCACTGTGACATGGGGACAGCAGTGTAACGGGTGTAGCACTGTGACACGGGGGCAGCATTGTAACATGGGGTGGCATTGTGACATGTGGGTGGCACTGTGACATGTGGACATTACTGTGACAGTGGGGTGGCACTGTGACATGGAGACGGCACTGTGACATAGAGATGGCACTGTGACATGTGGCTGGCACTGTGACAGTTTTGGCACTGAGACATGGCAGTAGCATTGTGACGTTGGTTTGGCACTGTGACATTGGGGTGGCACTGTGACATGAAAATAGAACAGTGACAGCGAGTGGCACTGTGACATGTGGGCGGCATTGTGACGTGGCACAGTGACATGGGGACGGCACAATGACATGGAGTAGCACTCTTACATGGGGACGGCACTGTGACAGGAGTGTGGCACTGTGACATGGACTAGGCACTGTGCCATGGGGGCATCATGGTGACATGTGGGTGGCACGGTGACATGGGAGTGGCACTGAGACATGGGAGTGGCACGGTGACTTTAGTGTGACACTGTGAAATGGGGATGGCTCTGTGACGTTGGGGTGGCACTGTGACATGAAAATAGCTCAGTGACAAGGAGTGGCGCTGTGACATGCGGGCAGCATTGTGACATGGGGGTGACACTGTGACATGGACGTGGCACTGTGAAATGGGAGCAGAAATGTGACATGGGGGTGACACTGAGATATGGGGTCGGCACTGTGACATGGGGGCGGCACTGTGACAAGGGGACGGCACTGGGACATGGGGACGACACTGGGACATGGGGGTGTCACTCACTGTGACATGGGGACGGCGCTGTGACATAGGAGGGACAGCAGTGTGACATTGGGGTGGCAGTTTGGCATGGGGGTGACAGTGTGACATGGGGATGCAATATTGACAAGGGGCCTGCACTGTGACAATGGTGTGGCACTTTCAGATGGAGGTGACTCTGTGACATGTGTGTGGCACTGTGACCTGGCGGTGGCATTGTCACATTGGTTTGGTAGTGTGACATGGGAATGGCACAGTGACATGGGTGTGGCACTGTGACATGGGTTTGGCACTTGGATATGGGGACGGTACACTGACCTGGTGTTGGCACTGTGACACGGTGGTGCCACTGTGACATTCTGGTGGCACTGTGACATGTGGACGTCACTGTGAAAGGGGGTGGCGCTGTGACATGGGAATGGTACCGTGACATGGGTGTGGCACTGTGACTTCAGTGTGACACTGTGACATGGGGTTGGATCTGTGACAGGCGAGCGTCACTATTATGTGGCGGTGTATCTGTGACATGGGGTCGGCACTGTGACATGGGGTCGGCACTGTGACATGGGGGTGGCACTGTGACATGGGGACGGCAGTGAGTCACGGGGGCGGCACTGTGACATGGGGACGGCACCAGGTCATTAGAATTCCACTGTGACATGGGGAAAGCAGTGTGACACGCTGGTGGACTGTGACATGGAGGCAGCACTGTTACATGGGGATATCACTGTGACATGGGCGCGGCATTGTGACATGGGGGTGGCTCTGGGACATGTGGATGGCTCTGTGACATGTGGGTGGCACTGTGACATGGGGGCTGCATTGTGACATTGGGGTGGCACTTTGAAATTGAGGTGGCACTGTGACACGTGGATGGGGCCGGCACCTTGTCATGGGGGTGGCACTCTGACATGGGGACGGCAGTGTGTCACGGGGCCGTCACTGTGACATGTGGACGGTACTATCACATGTCAGCGTCACTATGATACGGTGGTGGCACTGTGACATGGAGACGCCACTGTAACATGAGGGTTCCACTGTGACATGGCAGTGGCATTAAGACATGGGGATGGCACTGTGTCACGGGAAGGCACTGTGCCATGGGGACGGTACTGTGACATGGCAGTGGCACTGTGACATTGTGGTTGCACTGTGACATGGGATGGCACTGTGACATGGGAGTGGCACTGTGAGACATTGTGGTGGCACTGTGACATGGAATGGCACTGTGTCATGGCGGTGGCACTGTGCCATGAGGACTGCGTTGTGACATGGGGACGGCACTGTGACATGGGGCGGCACGGTGAGATGGAGACGGCACCATGAGTTTAGTGTGGCACTGTGAAATGGGGATGGCTCTGTGACATGGGGACGGCAGTGTGACATAGTGGCGGCTCTGTAACATGAGGGTGGCATTGTGACATGGGGCTTCAGGGTAACATGGGGACGGCATTGTGACATGGGGGTGACACTTTGACATGGGGGCTTCACTGTGAAGCGGCACTATGACATAGGGGTGGCACTGTGACATGGAAGCGGCACTGGGACATGGGGGTGTCACTATGACATGGGGACTGCACTGTGACATGGGGAGGCCACTGTGACATGGGTGTGGCACTCACTGTGACATGGGGACGGCGCTGTGACATAGGAGGGACAGCAGTGTGACATTGGGGTGGCAGTTTGGCATGGGGGTGGCAGTGTGACATGGGGATGCAATATTGACAAGGGGCCTGCACTGTGACAATGGTGTGGCACTTTCAGATGGAGGTGACTCTGTGACATGGGTGTGGCACTGTGACCTGGCGGTGGCATTGTCACATTGGTTTGGTAGTGTGACATGGGAATGGCACAGTGACATGGGTGTGGCACTGTGACATGGGTGTGGCACTGGGATATGGGGACGGTACACTGACCTGGTGTTGGCACTGTGACATGGTGGTGCCACTGTGACATTCTGGTGGCACTGTGACATGTGGACGTCACTGTGAAAGGGGGTGGCGCTGTGACATGGGAATGGTACCGTGACATGGGTGTGGCACTGTGACTTCAGTGTGACACTGTGACATGGGGTTGGATCTGTGACAGGCGAGCGTCACTATTATGTGGTGGTGTATCTGTGACATGGGGACGGCACTGTGACATGGTGGTGGCACTCTGACATGGGGACGGCAGTGTGTCATGGGGGCGGCACTGTGACATGTGGACGGTACTATCATATGGCAGCGTCACTTTGATACGGCGGTGGCACTGTGACATCGGGATGGCACCGTAACATGAGGGTGCCACCGTGACATGGAAGTGGCATTGTGACAAGGGGATGGCACTGTGTCACGGGAAGGCACTGTGCCATGGGGACGGCACTGTGACATGGGGGTGGCACTGTGACATTGTGGTTGCACTGTGCCATGGGGATGGCACTGGGACATTGTGGTTTCACTGTGACATGGGGATGACACTGTGACAGAGGGGTGGCACAGTGACATGGTGGTGGCATTATGATATGGGTGTGGCACTGTGACATGGGGATGGCACTGTGACATGGGGAGGTCAGTGTGACATGGCGGTGGCATTGTGACATTAGGACTGCACTGTGACATGTGGGTGGCACTGTGACATGTGGATGGCACAGTGACATGGGGTGGCGCTGTTTCATAGGAACAGCACTGTGTAATGGGGACGGCACTGTGACATGGGTACTGAACTGTGACATTGTGGTGGCACTGTGACATGGGGTCTGTACTGTGTCATGGGGACGGCACTGTGTCAAGGGGACAGCAGTGTGACATGAGGGTGGCACGGTGACATGTGGGCGAAATGGTGACTTTACTGTGGTATTGTGACATGGGGTGGCACTGTGACACGTTATTGCACGAGTTGCACTGTGACATGGGTGTGGCACTGTGACCTGGCGGTTGCATTGTCACATTGGGTTGGTAGTGTGACATGGGGATGGGACTGTGACATGGGGACGGCACTGTGATATGGGTGTGGCATTGTGACATTGTGGTGGCACAGTGACATGGGGGTGGCTCTGTGACATGTGGATGTCACTGTGACAGTGGGGTTGCACTGTGACGTGGGGACGGCAGGGTGACATAGGGCTGGCACTGTGACATGGGTGTTGCACTGTGACATGGGGACAGCAGTTGGACATGGGAGTGGTACTGTGATATGGGGGTGTCACTGTAACTTGGCGGTGGCACAGTGACATTCTGGTGGCACTGTGACACGGGTACGGTGCTGTCGCACTGGGGTAGCACTGTGACATGGGGGTAGCACTGTGACATGGGAGTGGCACTGTGACAATGGGACAGCACTGGGTCATTAGAGTTGCACTGTGACATGGGGACGGCAGTGTGACATGGCGGTGGCATTATGACATGGGGATGGCACTGTGACATGGGGACGGCATTGCGACATGGGGATGGTGCTGTGACGTGGGGGCGTTACTGTGACATGGGGACTGCAGTGTGACATGGGGGTGGTGCTGTGACATGGGGATGGCACAGTTACATGGGGGCGTTACTGTGACCTGGATGTGGCACTGTGACATGGCAGTGACACTGTGACATTCTGGTGGCACTGTGAGATGGGCTGGCACTGTAACATAGGGACAGCAGTGTGACATGGGGACGGCAGTGTGACATGGCGGTGGCATTAAGACATGGGGATGGCACTGTGACATGAGGACAGAACTGTGACATGAGGGCTGCATTGTGACATGGTGGTGGCACAGTGACATTGGGGTGGCACTGTGACGTGGTGTTGCTCGATGACATGGGATGGCACTGTGACATGGCGTGGCACTGTAACATGGGGACAGCATTGTGACATGGGGACGGCACTGTGACATGGGGACGGCACTGGGGACGGCACTGTGACATGGGGACGGCACTGGGACCTGGATGTGGCACTGTGACATGTGACGGCACTGTGACATTAGGGCTGCATTGTGACATGGTGGTGGCACTGTGACATGGGGATGGCTCTGTGACGTGCTAGTGGCACTGTGACATGGTGGTGGCATTATGATATGGGCGTGGCACTGTGACATGGGGATGGCACTGTGACATGGGGAGGTCAGTGTGACATGGCGGTGGCATTGTGACATTAGGACTGCACTGTGACATGTGGGTGGCACTGTGACATGTGGATGGCACAGTGACATGGGGTGGCGCTGTTTCATAGGAACGGCACTGTGTAATGGGGACGGCACTGTGACATGGGTACTGAACTGTGACATTGCGGTGGCACTGTGACATGGGGTCTGTACTGTGTCATGGGGACGGCACTGTGTCATGGGGACAGCAGTGTGACATGAGGGTGGCACGGTGACATGTGGGCGAAATGGTGACTTTACTGTGGTATTGTGACATGGGGTGGCACTGTGACACATTATTGCACGAGTTGCACTGTGACATGGGTGTGGCACTGTGACCTGGTGGTGGCATTGTCACATTGGGTTGGTAGTGTGACATGGGGATGGGACTGTGACATGGGGACGGCACTGTGATATGGGTGTGGCATTGTGACATTGTGGTGGCACAGTGACATGGGGGTGGCTCTGTGACGTGGATGTCACTGTGACAGTGGGGTTGCACTGTGACGTGGGGACGGTACTGTGCCATGGGGGTGGCACTTTGATATGAGGACAGAACTGTGACATGGGGGCTGCATTGTGACATGTGGGTGGCACTGTGACACAGGGCCGGCACCTTGACATGGGGACAGCACTGTGACATGGGGGTGGCACTGTGCCATGGGGGTGGTACTGTGACTTGGAGGTGTCACTGTAATATGGCAGTGGCACCGTGACATTCTGGTGGCACTGTGACATGGGTACAGTACTGTGACATTGGGATGGCACTGTGACATGGGGGTGGCACTGTGACATGGGGATAGCAGTGTGACATGGGGACATGGGGACGGTACTGTGACATGGTGGTGGCACTCTGACATGCGGACGGCAGTGTGTCACCGGAGCAGCACTGTGACATGGGGACAGTACTATCATATGGCAGCGTCACTTTGATACGGCGGTGGCACTGTGACCTGGGGGTGGCATGTGACATGCGGGCGGTACTGTGACCTGGTGGTGGCACTGTAACTTGGCAGTGGCGCTGTGACATCTGGTCGAAATGTGACATGGGTATGGTACTGTGACATGGCGGTGGCACTGTGACATTGGGTCGGCACTGTGACATGGGGACGGCAGTGTGACTTGGGGGTGGCACTGTGACATTGTGGCGGCACTGTGACATGGGGACGGCAGTGTGACTTGGGGGTGGCACTGTGACATGGCGATGGCTTTGTGACATTGGGTCGGCACTGTGACATGGGGACGGCACTGTGAAGTGGGGGCGGCACTGTGACACGGGGGCGTCACTGTGACATGGGGAAGGCACTGGGACATGGCGGTGGCATTGTGACATGGGGTGGCACTTTGACATGGGGACGGCAGTATAATGGGTGTGGCACTGTGACACGAGCACAGCATTGTAACATGGGGGTGGCATTGTGACATGCTGGCACTGTGACATGTGGGTGGCACTGTGACGGTTTTAGCACTGAGACATGGCAGTAGCATTGTGACGTTGGTTTGGCGCTGTGACATTGGGGTGGCACTGTGACATGAAAATAGAACAGTGACAGCGAGTGGCACTGTGACATGTGGGCGGCATTGTGATGTGGCACAGTGACATGGGGACGGCACAATGACATGGAGTAGCACTCTTACATGGGGACCGCACTGTGACATGAGTGTGGCACTGTGACATGGACTAGGCACTGTGCCATGGGGGCATCATGGTGACATGTGGGTGGCACGGTGACATGGGAGTGGCACTGAGACATGGGAGTGGCACAGTGATTTTAGTGTGACACTGTGAAATGGGGATGGCTCTGTGACGTTGGGGTGGCACTGTGACATGAAAATAGATCAGTGACAAGTGACAAGGAGTGGCGCTGTGACATGCGGGCGGCATTGTGACATGGGGGTGACACTGTGACATGGAAGTGGCACTGTGAAATGGGAGCAGAAATGTGACATGGGGGTGACACTGAGATATGGGGTCAGCACTGTGACAAGGGGACGACACTGGGACATGGGGACGACACTGGGACATGGGAGTGGTACTGTGACGTGGGGGTGTCACTGTAACATGTCGGTGGCACGTGACTTTCTGGTAGCACTGTGACATGGGTACGGTGCTGTGACACTGGAGTAGCACTGTGACACGGGGGCGGCACTGTGACATGGGCGTGGCATTGTGAGAGTGGGACGGCACTGGGTCATTAGAATTGCACCGTGACATGGGGACGGTACTGTCACATGGGGGCGCCACTATGATACGGCGATGGCACTGTGACATGGGGTTGGCACTGTGACATGGCGGTGGCATTATGACATGGGATTAGCACTGTGACATGCACCCATGTCACAGTGCCACACCCATGTCACAGTGCCAACCCACTGTCAGGAGTGCCACACCCATGTCACAGTGCCACACCCATGTCACAGTGCCACCACAATGACACAGTACAGTCCCCATGTCACTGCCACAACCATGTAACAGTGCCGTCCCAATGTCATAGTGCCATCCACATGTCACAGTTCCATCACCATGTCACAGTGCCACTAGCACGTCACAGAGCCATCCCCATGTCACAGTGCCACCACCATGTCACAATGCAGCCCTAATGTCACAGTGCCGTCACATGTCACAGTGCCACATCCAGGTCCCAGTGCCGTCCCCATGTCACAGTGCCGTCCCCATGTCACAATGCTGTCCCCATGTTACAGTGCCACGCCATGTCACAGTGCCATCCCATGTCATCGAGCAACACCACGTCACAGTGCCACCCCAATGTCACTGTGCCACCACCATGTCACAATGCAGCCCTCATGTCACAGTTCTGTCCTCATGTCACAGTGCCATCCCCATGTCTTAATGCCACCGCCATGTCACACTGCCGTCCCCATGTCACACTGCTGTCCCTATGTTACAGTGCCAGCCCATCTCACAGTGCCACCAGAATGTCACAGTGTCACTGCCATGTCACAGTGCCACATCCAGGTCACAGTAACGCCCCCATGTAACTGTGCCATCCCCATGTCACAGCACCACCCCCATGTCACACTGCAGTCCCCATGTCACAGTAACGCCCCCACGTCACAGCACCATCCCCATGTCGCAATGCCGTCCCCATTTCACAGTGCCATCCCCATGTCATAATGCCACCGCCATGTCACACTGCCGTCCCCATGTCACAGTGCAACTCTAATGACCCAGTGCTGTCCCATTGTCACAGTGCCACTCCCATGTCACAGTGCCACCCCCATGTCACAGTGCTACCCCAGTGCGACAGCACCGTACCCGTGTCACAGTGCCACCAGAATGTCACTGTGCCACCGCCACGTTACAGTGACACCCCCATATCACAGTACCACTCCCATGTCCAACTGCTGTCCCCATGTCACAGTGCAACACCCATGTCACAGTGCCAGCCCTATGTCACCCTGCCGTCCCCACGTCACAGTGCAACCCCACTGTCACAGTGACATCCACATGTCACAGAGCCACCCTCAAGTCACTGTGCCACCACAATGTCACAATGCCACACCCATATCAGAGTGCTGTCTCCACGTCACAGTGCCATCCCCATGTCATAGTGCCACCCCCATGCCATAGTGCCACCCACTTGTCACAGTGCAATCCTAATGTCACAACCCCACCACCGTGTCACAATGCCACCCCTCTGACGCAGTCATCCCCATGTCACAGTTCCACTCCATTGTCCCAGTGCCACTCCAATGTCCCAGTGCCGTCCCCATGTCACAGTGCAACCACAATGTCACAGTGCCACTGCCATGTCACAGTGCCGACCCCATGTCACAGTGCCGACCCCATGTCACAGATACACCGCCACATAATAGTGACGCTCGCCTGTCACAGATCCAACCCCATGTCACAGTGTCACACTGAAGTCACAGTGCCACACCCATGTCACGGTACCATTCCCATGTCACAGCGCCACCCCCTTTCACAGTGACGTCCACATGTCACAGTGCCACCAGAATGTCACAGTGGCACCACCGTGTCACAGTGCCAACACCAGGTCAGTGTACCGTCCCCATATCCAAGTGCCAAACCCATGTCACAGTGCCACACCCATGTCACTGTGCCATTCCCATGTCACACTACCAAACCAATGTGACAATGCCACCGCCAGGTCACAGTGCCACACACATGTCACAGAGTCACCTCCATCTGAAAGTGCCACACCATTGTCACAGTGCAGGCCCCTTGTCAATATTGCATCCCCATGTCACACTGTCACCCCCATGCCAAACTGCCACCCCAATGTCACACTGCTGTCCCTCCTATGTCACAGCGCCGTCCCCATGTCACAGTGAGTGACACCCCCATGTCCCAGTGTCGTCCCCATGTCCCAGTGCCGTCCCCTTGTCACAGTGCCGCCCCCATGTCACAGTGCCGACCCCATATCTCAGTGTCACCCCCATGTCACATTTCTGCTCCCATTTCACAGTGCCACGTCCATGTCACAGTGTCACCCCCATGTCACAATGCTGCCCGCATGTCACAGCGCCACTCCTTGTCACTGAGCTATTTTCATGTCACAGTGCCACCCCAACGTCACAGAGCCATCCCCATTTCACAGTGTCACACTAAAGTCGCTGTGCCCCTCCCATGTCTCAGTGCCACTCCCATGTCACCGTGCCACCCACATGTCACCATGATGCCCCCATGGCACAGTGCCTAGTCCATGTCACAGTGCCACACTCATGTCACAGTGCCGTCCCCATGTAAGAGTGCTACTCCATGTCATTGTGCCGTCCCCATGTCACTGTGCCACGTCACAATGCCGCCCACATGTCACAGTGCCACTCGCTGTCACTGTTCTATTTTCATGTCACAGTGCCACCCCAATGTCACAGCGCCAAACCAACGTCACAATGCTACTGCCATGTCTCAGTGCCAAAACTGTCACAGTGCCAGCCACATGTCACAGTGCCATCTCTATGTCACAGTGCCGTCTCCATGTCACAGTGCCACCCCACTGTCACAGTAATGTCCACATGTCACAGTGCCACCCACATGTCACAATGCCACCCCATGTTACAATGCTGCCCCCGTGTCACAGTGCTACACCCGTTACACTGCTGTCCCCATGTCACAGTGCCGCCCCAATGTCACAGTGCCACCGCCATGTCACAATGCAGCCCCCATGTCACAGTACCATTCTCATGTCACATTTCGAACTGTGTCATAATGCCACCACCATGTCACAGTGCCACCACACTGTTACAGTGTCGCCCCATGTTACAGTGCACTGCCCATGTCACGCTGCCACCGCCATGTCCCAGTGCCGTCCCCAAGTCACAGTGACACCCACATGTCACAGTGCTACTCCCATGTCACAGTGCTACTCCCATGTCATAATGCCACCGCCATGTCACAGTGCCAACCCCATGTCACAGTGCCATCGCCGTATCATAGTGGCGCCTCCATGTGACAGTACCGTCCCCATGTCACGGTGCAATTCTAATGACCCAGTGCCGTCCCACTCTCACAATGCCACGCCCATGTCACAGTGCCGCCCCCGTGTCACAGTGCTACTCCAGTGTCACAGCACCGTACCCATGTCACAGTGCCACCAGAAAGTCACTGTGCCACCGACATGTTAAAGTGACACCCCCACGTCACAGTACCACTCCCATATCCCAGTGTTGTCCCCATATCAAGGTGCCATCCCCTTGTCACAGTGCCGCCCCCATGTCACAGTGCCGACCCCATGTCACATGTCACCCCCATGTCACATTTCTGCTCCCATTTCACAGTGCCACTTCCATGTCAGTGTCGCCCCCATGTCACAATGCCGCCCGCATGTCACAGCGCCACTCCTTGTCACTGAGCTATTTTCATGTCACAGTGCCTGCCAACCCAATGTGACAATGCAACTGCCAGGTCACAGTGCCACACCCATGTCACAGTGCAACTCGTGCAATAACGTGTCACAGTGCCACCCCATGTCACAATACCACAGTAAAGTCACCATTTCGCCCACATGTCACCGTGCCACCCTCATGTCACACTGCTGTCCCCATGACACAGTGCCGTCCCCATGACACAGTACAGACCCCATGTCACAGTGCCACCGCAATGTCACAGTTCAGTACCCATGTCACAGTGCCGTCCCCATTACACAGTGCCGTTCCTATGAAACAGCGCCACCCCATGTCACTGTGCCATCCACATGTCACAGTGCCACCCACATGTCACAGTGCAGTCCTAATGTCACAATGCCACCGCCATGTCACACTGACCTCCCCATGTCACAGTGCCATCCCCATGTCACAGTGCCACGCCCATATCATAATGCCACCACCATGTCACAGTGCCACACACATGTCACAGAGTCACCTCCATCTGAAAGTGCCACACCATTGTCACAGTGCAGGCCCCTTGTCAATATTGCATCCCCATGTCACACTGCCACCCCCATGCCAAACTGCCACCCCAATGTCACACTGCTGTCCCTCCTATGTCACAGCGCCGTCCCCATGTCACAGTGAGTGCCACACCCATGTCACAGTGGCCTCCCCATGTCACAGTGCAGTCCCCATGTCATAGTGAAACCCCAATTCCCAGTGTCGCTCCCATGTCACAGTGCCACCCCTATGTCATAGTGCCGCTCACATGTCACCGTGCCACACCCATGTCACAGTGCCACCAACACGTTACAATGCCAAACCAATGTCACAATGCAGCCCCCATGTCACAGTGAAGCCCCCATGTCAAAGTGTCACCCCCATGTCACAATGCCGTCCCCATGTTACCCTGAAGCCCCATGTCACAATGCCACCCTCATGTTACAGAGCCACCACCATGTCACACTGCCATCCCCATGTCACAGAGCCATCCCCATTTCACAGTGTCACACTAAAGTCACGGTGCAGCCTCCATGTCACAGTGCCACCCACATGTCACATTGCCGCACCCATGTCACAGTGCCGTCCCCATGGCAAAGTGCCACCACAATGTCACAGTGCTGTCCCCATGTCACAGTGCCGCCCCCATGTCACAGTGCCACTGCCATGTCACAGTACCGTCCCCATGGCACAGTGCTGTCCCCACCTAATAGTGCAGTCCCCATGTCACAGTGCTGCACCCATGTCACAGTGCCACACCCATGTCACAGTGCCACCACAATGACACAGTACAGTCCCCATGTCACTGCCACAACCATGTCACAGTGCCGTCCCAATGTCACAGTGACACCCACATGTCACAGTGCCTTCTCAATGTAACAGTGCCGTCCCAATGTCATAGTGCCATCCACATGACACAGTTCCGTCACCATGTCACAGTGCCACTAGCACGTCACAGAGCCATCCCCATGTCACAGTTCCATCACCATGTCACAATGCAGCCCTAATGTCACAGTGCCGTCACATGTCACAGTGCCACATCCAGGTCCCAGTGCCGTTCCCATGTCACAGTGCCGTCCCCATGTCACAATGCTGTCCCCATGTTACAGTGCCACGCCATGTCACAGTGCCATCCCATGTCATCGAGCAACACCACGTCACAGTGCCACCCCAATGTCACTGTGCCACCACCATGTCACAATGCAGCCCTCATGTCACAGTTCTGTCCTCATGTCACAGTGCCATCCCCATGTCATAATGCCACCGCCATGTCAAACTGCCGTCCCAATGTCACAGTGCTGTCCCTATGTTACAGTGCCACCCCATCTCACAGTGCCACCAGAATGTCACAGTGTCACTGCCATGTCACAGTGCCACATCCAGGTCACAGTAACGCCCCCATGTAACTGTGCCATCCCCATGTCACAGCACCACCCCCATGTCACACTGCAGTCCCCATGTCACAGTAACGCCCCCACGTCACAGCACCACCCCCATGTCGCAATGCCGTCCCCATTTCACAGTGCCATCCCCATGTCATAATGCCACCGCCATGTCACACTGCCATCCCCATGTCACACTGCTGTCCCTAAATGCCGTCCCCATGTCACAGTGCCACCCACATGTCATAATGCCACCGCCATGTCATACTGCCGTCCCCATGTCACAGTGCAACTCTAATGACCCAGTGCTGTCCCATTGTCACAGTGCCACTCCCATGTCACAGTGCCGCCCCCATGTCACAGTGCTACCCCAGTGAGACAGCACCGTACCCGTGTCACAGTGCCACCAGAATGTCACTGTGCCACCGCCATGTTACAGTGACACACCCACGTCACAGTACCACTCCAATGTCCAACTGCTGTCCCCATGTCACAGTGCAACACCCATGTCACAGTGCCAGCCCTATGTCACCCTGCCGTCCCCATGTCACAGTGCAACTATAATGACCCAGTGCCGTCCCCATGTCACAGTGCCATGCCATGTAACAGCGCCATCCCATGTCACAGTGCCATATCCATGTCCCAGTGCCATCCCTATGTCACAGTGTGACCACAATGTCACAGTGCCACCGCCATGTCACAGTGTCGTCATCATATCACAGTGCCACCCACAAGACACACTGCCCTCCCCATGTCACAGTGCCGTCCCCATGTCATGGGGCAACTCTAATGACCCCATGCCTCCCCCATTTCACAGCGCTGCCACCATGTCACAGTGCCACCCCAATGTCACAGCGCCAAACCAACGTCACAATGCTACTGCCATGTCTCAGTGCTAAAACCATGTCACAGTGCCACCCACATGTCACAGTGCCATCTCTATGTCACAGTACCGTCTCCAAGTCACAGTGCCACCCCACTGTCACAGTGCTAAAACCATGTCACAGTGCCACCCACATGTCACAATGCCACCCCATGTTACAATGCTGCCCCCGTGTCACAGTGCTACACCCGTTACACTGCTGTCCCCATGTCACAGTGCCGCCCCAATGTCACAGTGCCACCGCCATGTCACAATGCAGCCCCCATGTCACAGTACCATACCCATGTCACATTTCGACCAGATGTCACAGTGCCACTGCCAAGTTACCGTGCCACCCCCTGGTCACAGTACCGCCCGCATGTCACGTGCCACCCCCAGGTCACAGTGCCATGCCCATGTCACAGTGCAGACCCATGACACAGTGCCAACCCAATGTCACAATGCCACTGCCTTTCACGGTGCAACACCCATGTCACAGTGCCGTACCCAAGTCACAGTGCCATACCCATGTCACAGTGCCACGCCATGTCACTGTGCCGTCCCCATGTCATAGTGCCACCCCCATGTCACAGAACCGTCCCCATGTCAAAGTGCCATCCTCGTGAAACCGTGCCACCCCAATGTCACAGTGCCACCCTAATGTCACAGTGCGACACGCATGTCACAGTGCCACACCCATGTCACAGTAACGTCCACATGTCACAGTGCCACCCCCATGTCACAGTGCCAATCCAATGTCACAGTGCCATCCCCATGTCACAAAACCACTGCCATGTCACAGTGGCACCCACAGGTCACACTGCTATCCCCATGTCACAGTACCGCCCCCATGACACCGTGCCACCCCACTGTCACAGTGACGTCCACATGCCACACTGCCACACCCATGTCACAGTGACACATCCAGGTCACAGTAACGCCCCCATGTAACTGTGCCATCCCCATGTCACAGCACCACCCCCATGTCACACTGCCCTCCCCATGTCACAGTGCCACCCCCACGCCAAAGTGCCATCCCAATTTCACAGTGCCACCCACATGTCACAATGCCAGCACCATGTCACAGGTCCGTCCCCATGTCATAGGGCCGTCCCCATTTCACAGTGCCACCCCTGTGTCACAGTGCCGACCCGATGTCACAATGCCATGGTCATGTCACAGTGCCACCCCTGTGTCACAGTGCCACCCCCATGGCACAGTGCCGTACCCATGTCACAGTGCCAGAGCAGTATCATAGTGACGCCCCCATACGACAGTGCCGCCCCCATGAAACAGTGCCGACCAAATGTCACAATGACACCGACATGTCACTGTGCCACCGCCATGTCACAGTGCCTTCCCCATGTCACAGTGACGCCCCCGTGTCACAGTGCTGCCCCCAATTCACAGTGACGCCTCCATGTCACAGTGCCGTCCCCATGTCACAGTGCCGACCCAATGTCACAAAGCCATCGCCATGTCTCAATGCCACCGCCTTGTCACAGTGCCACCCCCAAGTCACACTGCCGTCCCCATGTCACAGTGCGACCCCTGTGTCATAATGCCACCACCATGTCACAGTGCCACCCCACTGTTACAGTGTCGCCCCATGTTACAGTGCACTGCCCATGTCACGCTGCCACCACCATGTCCCAGTGCCGTCCCCATGTCACAGTGACACCCACATGTCACAGTGCCACCTACATGTCACAGTGCTACTCCCATGTCATAATGCCACCGCCATGTCACAGTGCCAACCCCATGTCACAGTGCCATCGCCGTATCATAGTGGCGCCCCCATGCGACAGTACCGTCCCCATGTCACAGTGCAATTCTAATGACCCAGTGCCGTCCCACTCTCACAATGCCACGCCCATGTCACAGTGCCGCCCCCGTGTCACAGTGCTACTCCAGTGTCACAGCACCGTACCCATGTCACAGTGCCACCAGAAAGTCACGTGCCACCGACATGTTAAAGTGACATCCCCACGTCACAGTACCACTCCCATGTCCCAGTGTCGTCCCCATGTCCCAGTGCCCCCCCATGTCACAATGCTGCCCGCATGTCACAGCGCCACTACTTGTCACTGAGCTATTTTCATGTCACAGTGCCACCCCAATGTCACAGAGCCATCCCCATTTCACAGTGTCACACTAAAGTCACCGTGCCACTCCCATGTCTCAGTGCCACTCCCATGTCACCGTGCCACCCACATGTCACCATGATGCCCCCATGGCACAGTGCCTAGTCCATGTCACAGTGCCACACTCATGTCACAGTGCCGTCCCCATGTAAGAGTGCTACTCCAAGTCATTGTGCCGTCCCCATGTCACTGTGCCACATCACAATGCCGCCCACATGTCACAGTGCCACTCGCTGTCACTGTTCTATTTTCATGTCACAGTGCCACCCCAATGTCACAGTGCCAAACCAACGTCACAATGCTACTGCCATGTCTCAGTGCCAAAACTGTCACAGTGCCATTTCCACCCCACTGTCACAGTATCGTCCCCATGTCACAGTGCCACCCCATGTCACAATGCCACCATGTCACAATGCCACCCCCATGTTACAATGCTGTACTCGTGTCACAGTGCCACACCCGTTATACTGCCGTCCCCATGTCACAGTGCCACCCCATGTCACAATGCCACCGCCATGTCACAGTGCCACCCCCACGGCACACTGCCGTCCCCATGTCACAGTGCAACCCCCGTGTCATAATGCCACCGCCATGTCACAGTGCCACCCCACTGTTACAGTGTCGCCCCATGTTACAGTGCACTGCCCATGTCACGCTGCCACCACCATGTCCCAGTGCCGTCCCCATGTCACAGTGACGCCCCCGTGTCACAGTGCTGCCCCCAATTCACAGTGACGCCTCCATGTCACAGTGCCGTCCCCATGTCACAGTGCCGACCCAATGTCACAAAGCCATCGCCATGTCTCAAAGCCACCGCCATGTCACAGTGCCACCCCCACGGCACACTGCCGTCCCCATGTCACAGTGCAACCCCTGTGTCATAATGCCACCGCCATGTCACAGTGCCACCCCACTGTTACAGTGTCGCCCCATGTTACAGTGCACTGCCCATGTCATGCTGCCACCGCCATGTTCCAGTGCCGTCCCCATGTCACAGTGCCGCCCCAATGTCACAGTGCCGCCGCCATGTCACAATGCAGCCCCCATGTCACAGTACCATACCCATGTCACATTTCAACCAGATGTCACAGCGCCACTGCCAAGATACAGTGCCACCACCAGGTCACAGTACCGCCCGCATGTCACATGCCACCCCCAGGTCACAGTGCCACCGCCGTATCAAAGTGACGCTGCCATGTGATAGTACCGTCCCCATGTCACAGTGCTGCCCCGGTGACACACTGCCGTCCCCATGTCAGAGTGCCACCACCATGTCACAGTGCCATCCCAATGTCACAGTACCGTACCCATGTCACAGTGCCACCAGAATGTCACGGTGCCACTGCCATATTTCAGTGACACCTCCAAGTCACAGTACCACCCCCATGTCACAGTGCTGTCCCCATGTCAAGGTGCCGGCCCTGTGTCACAGTGCCACCCACATGTCACAATGCAGCCCCCATGTCACAGTTCTGTCCTCATATCAAAGTGCCACCCCCATGGCACAGTACCGTCGCCACGTCACAGTGCAACCCCACTGTCACAGTGACATCCACATGTCACAGAGCCACCCCCATGTCACTGTGCCACCACAATGTCACAATGCCACACCCATGTCACAGTGCAGGCCCCTTGTCAATATTGCATCCCCATGTCACACTGCCACCCCCATGCCAAACTGCCACCCCAATGTCACACTGCTGTCCCTCCTATGTCACAGCGCCGTCCCCATGTCACAGTGAGTGCCACACCCATGTCACAGTGGCCTCCCCATGTCACAGTGCAGTCCCCATGTCATAGTGACACCCCCATGTCCCAGTGTCGCTCCCATGTCACAGTGCCACCCCTATGTCATAGTGCCGCTCACATGTCACCGTGCCACCCCCATGTCACAGTGCCACCAACACGTTACAATGCCAAACCAATGTCACAATGCAGCCCCCATGTCACAGTGAAGCCCCCATGTCAAAGTGTCACCCCCATGTCACAGTGCCGTCCCCATGTTACCCTGAAGCCCCATGTCACAATGCCACCCTCATGTTACAGAGCCACCACCATGTCACACTGCCATCCCCATGTCACAGAGCCATCCCCATTTCACAGTGTCACACTAAAGTCACGGTGCAGCCTCCATGTCACAGTGCCACCCACATGTCACATTGCCGCACCCATGTCACAGTGCCGTCCCCATGGCAAAGTGATGCCACCATGTCACAGTGCCACGAACATGTGACATGGGGACTGCACTATTAGGTGAGGACAGCAGTGTGACATGGGGATGGCACTGTGACATTGGGATGGCACCAGGTCATTAGAATTCCACTGTGACATGGGGAAAGCCGTGTGACACGCTGGTGGACTGTGACATGGAGGCAGCACTGTTACATGGGGATATCACTGTGACATGGGCGCGGCATTGTGACATGGGGGTGGCTCTGGGACATGTGGATGTCTCTGTGACATGGGGGTGGCACTGTGACATGGGGGCTGCATTGTGACATTGGTTTGAAATTGAGGTGGCACTGTGACACGTGGATGGGGCCGGCACCTTGTCATGGGGGTGGCACTCTGACATGGGGACGGCAGTGTGTCACGGGGCCGTCACTGTGACATGTGGACGGTACTATCACATGGCAGCGTCACTATGATACGGCGGTGGCACTGTGACATGGAGACGCCACTGTAACATGAGGGTTCCACTGTGACATGACAGTGGCATTGTGACATGGGGATGGCACTGTGTCATGGGAAGGCACTGTGTCATGGGGAGACCACTGTGACATGGGTGTGGCACTCACTGTGACATGGGGACGGCGCTGTGACATAGGAGGGACAGCAGTGTGACATTGGGGTGGCAGTTTGGCATGGGGGTGGCAGTGTGACATGGGGATGCAATATTGACAAGGGGCCTGCACTGTGACAATGGTGTGGCACTTTCAGATGGAGGTGACTCTGTGACATGTGTGTGGCACTGTGACCTGGCGGTGGCATTGTCACATTGGTTTGGTAGTGTGACATGGGAATGGCACAGTGACATGGGTGTGGCACAGTGACATGGGTGTGGCACTGTGACATGGGTGTGGCACTGGGATATGGGGACGGTACACTGAGCTGGTGTTGGCACTGTGACATGGTGGTGCCACTGTGACATTGGTACAGCAATGTGACATGGGGGCAACATTGTGACATGAAGGTGTCACTATGAAATGGGGGTAGCAGTGTGAAATAGGAGTGGTACTGTGACATTGTGGTGGCACTATGACAGGGGGACTGCACTGTGACATGTTTGTGGCACTGTGACATGTGGGTGTCACTGTGACATGGGGACGGCACTGTGAAAGGGGGTGGCGCTGTGACATGGGAATGGTACCGTGACATGGGTGTGGCACTGTGACTTCAGTGTGACACTGTGACATGGGGTTGGATCTGTGACAGGCGAGCGTCACTATTATGTGGCGGTGCATCTGTGACATGGGGTCGGCACTGTGACATGGGGTCGGCACTGTGACAGGCGAGCGTCACTATTATGTGGCGGTGCATCTGTGACATGGGGTCGGCACTGTGACATGGGGTCGGCACTGTGACATGGGGACGGCACTGTGACATGGGGATGGCACTGTGATATGGGGACGGCACTGTGATATGGGTGTGGCATTGTGACATTGTGGTGGCACAGTGACAATGGGGTGGCTCTGTGACATGTGGATGTCAATGTGACAGTGGGGTTGCACTGTGACGTGGGGACGGTACTGTGCCATGGGGGTGGCACTTTGATATGAGGACAGAACTGTGACATGGGGGCTGCATTGTGACATGTGGGTGGCACTGTGACACAGGGCCGGCACCTTGACATGGGGACAGCACTGTGACATGGGGGTGGTACTGTGACTTGGAGGTGTCACTGAAATATGGCAGTGGCACCGTGACATTCTGGTGGCACTGTGACATGGGTACGGTACTGTGACATTGGGATGGCACTGTGACATGGTGGTGGCACTCTGACATGGGGACGGCAGTGTGTCACCGGGGCAGCACTGTGACATGGGGACGGTACTATCATATGGCAGCGTCACTTTGATACGGCGGTGGCACTGTGACCTGGGGGTGGCATGTGACATGCGGGCGGTACTGTGACCTGGTGGTGGCACTGTATCTTGGCAGTGGCGCTGTGACATCTGGTTGAAATGTGACATGGGTATGGTACTGTGACATGGGGGCTGCATTGTGACATGGCGGTGGCACTGTGACATTGGGGCGGCACTGTGACATGGGGACGGCACTGGGACATGGCAGTGGCAGCATGACATGGGCAGTGCACTGTAACATGGGGCGACCCTGTAACAGTGGGGTGGCACTGTGACATGGCGGTGGCATTATGACATGGCGGTCGCACTGTGACATGGGGACGGCACTGTGACATGGAGGTGTTACTGTGAATTGGGGGCAGCACTGTGACACGGGGGCGTCACTGTGACATGGGGAAGGCACTGTGACATGGCGGTGGCACAGTGACATGTCGGTGTCATTGTGACATTTGGTCGGCACTGTCGCATGGGGGCGTCACTATGATACGGCGGTGGCACTGTGACATGGGTACGGCACTGTGCCATGGGGGTGGCACTGTGACACAGGGGTGGCACTGTGACATGACCGTGGCATTGTGACATCGGGTCGGCACTGTGACACAGGGGTGGCACTGTGAAATGGGGACGGCCCTATGACATGGGGACGGACCTGTGACATGGTGCTGGCATTGTGACATGTGGGTGGCACTGTGAAATTGGGATGGCACTTTGGCGTGGGGGTGGCACTGTGACATGGGGAGGGCAGTGTGACATGGGGGTGGTGCTGTGACATGGGGATGGCACAGTTACATGGGGGCGTTACTGTGACCTGGATGTGTCACTGTGACATGGGTGTGGCAGTGTGGCATGTGGACGTCACTGTGACAGTGGGGTGGCACGGTGTCATGGGGGCGGTACTGTGACATGGGGATAGCAGTGTGACCTGTGGGTGCCACTGTGACATGGCAGTGGTTTTGTGACATGGGGATGGCACTGTGACATTGGATTGGCACTGTGACATGGGGGTGGCACTGTGACATGTGGACGTTACTGTGACATGGGTGTGGCACTGTGACATGCGTGTCGCACTGTGACATTAGGGTGGCACTGTGACATTGGGGTGGCACGGTTTCACGAGGATGGCACTTTGACATGGGGACGGTTCTGTGACATGGGGGTGGCACTATGACATGGGGACGGCACAGTGACATGGCGTGGCACTGTGACATGGGTATGGCACTGTGACTTGGGTACGGCACTGTGACATGGGTGTTGCACCGTGAAAGGCAGTGGCATTGTGACATTGGGTTGGCACTGTGACATGGGTCTGCACTGTGACATGGGCATGGCACTGTGACCTGGGGGTGGCATGTGACATGCGGGCGGTACTGTGACCAGGGGGTGGCACGGTAACTTGGCAGTGGCACTGTGACATCTGGTCGAAATGTGACATGGGTATGGTACTGTGACATGGGGGCTGCATTGTGACATGGCAGTGGCACTGTGACATTGGGGCGGCACTGTGACATGGGGACAGCAGTGTAACGGGTGTAGCACTGTGACACGGGGGCAGCATTGTAACATGGGGTGGCATTGTGACATGTGGGTGGCACTGTGACATGGTTTTAGCACTGAGACATGGCAGTAGCATTGTGACGTTGGTTTGGCGCTGTGACATTGGGGTGGCACTGTGACAGGGTGGCAGCGCTGTGAAATGGGGGAGGCATGGGGTCATTAGAGTTGCACCATGACATGGGGACGGCACTGTGACATGGGGAGGGCAGTGTGTCTTGTGGGTGGCACTGTGATATGATGACGGCACTGTGACATGGCGGTGGCACTGTGACATTGTGGTCACACTGTGACATAGGGATGGCACTGGGACATGGATATGGCACTGTGACATGGGATGGCGCTGTTACATGGCATGGCACTGTGACATGGGGACGGCACTGGGTCATTATAGTTGCACTGTGACATGGGGACGGCAGGGTGACATAGGGCTGGCACTGTGACATGGGTGTTGCACTGTGACATGGGGACAGCAGTTGGACATGGGAGTGGTACTGTGACGTGGGGGTGTCACTGTAACATGGCGGTGGCACAGTGACATTCTGGTGGCACTGTGACACGGGTACGGTGCTGTCGCACTGGGGTAGCACTGTGACATGGGGGTGGCACTGTGACATGGGAGTGGCACCTTGACAATGGGACAGCACTGAGTCATTAGAGTTGCACTGTGACATGGGGACGGCAGTATGACATGGCGGTGGCATTATGACATGTGGGTGGCACTGTGACATGGGGACGGCATTTAGGGACAGCAGTGTGACATGGGGACAGCAGTGTGACATGGCGGTGGCATTATGACATGGGGATGGCACTGTGACATGAGGACAGAACTGTGACATGAGGGCTGCATTGTGACATGGTGGTGGCACAGTGACATTGAGGTGGCACTGTGACGTGGTGTTGCTCGATGACATGGGATGGCACTGTGACATATGGATGGCTCTGTGACATGGGGGTGGCACTGTGACATGGGCGCGGCATTGTTACATGGGGGTGGCTCTATGACATGTGGATGGCTCTGTGTCATGGGGGTGGCACTGTGACATGGGCGCGGCATTGTGACATGGGGGTGGCTCTGTGACATGTGGATGGCTCTGTGACATGTGGGTGGCACTGTGACATGGGGGCTGCATTGTGACATTGGGGTGGCACTTTGAAATTGAGGTGGCACTGTGACACGTGGATGGGGCCGGCACCTTGTCATGGGGGTGGCACTCTGACATGGGGACGGCAGTGTGTCACGGGGCCGTCACTGTGACATGTGGACGGTATGTCATGATTGTGACATGGAGACGCCACTGTAACATGAGGGTTTCACTGTGATATCTGACATGGCAGTGGCATTGTGACATGGGGATGGCACTGTGTCACGGGAAGGCACTGTGCCATGGGGACGGTACTGTGACATGGCAGTGGCACTGTGACATTGTGGTTGCACTGTGACATGGGATGGCACTGTGACATGGGAGTGGCACTGTGAGACATTGTGGTGGCCCTGTGACATGGAATGGCACTGTGTCATGGCGGTGGCACTATGCCATGAGGACTGCATTGTGACATGGGGACGGCACTGTGACATGGGGCGGCACGGTAAGATGGAGACGGCACCATGAGTTTAGTGTGGCACAGTGACATGGGGATGGCTCTGTGACATTGAGGTGACATGAAAATAGAACAGTGACAAGCAGTGGCACTGTGACATGGGGATGTTGGCACTTTGACATGGGGGCGGCACTGTGACATGGGGACAGCACTATGACATTGTGGTGGCACTTTGCCATGGGGACGGCACTGTGACATGGGTGCGGCAATGTGACATGTGGGTGGCACTGTGACATGGAGGCTGCACCGTGACTTTAGTGTGACACTGTGAAATGAGAATGGCTCTGTGACATGGGGATGGTAGTGTGACATGGTGGTGGCTCTGTAACATGAGGGTGGCATTGTGACATGGGGCTTCAGGGTAACATGGGGACGGCATTGTGACATGGGGGTGACACTTTGACATGGGGGCTTCACTGTGACATGGGGGCTGCATTGTGACATTGGTTTGGCATTGTAACGTGTTGGTGGCACTGTGACATGGGGGTGGCACGGTGACATGTGAGCGGCACTATGACATAGGGGTGGCACTGTGACATGGGAGCGACACTGGGACATGGGGGTGTCACTATGACATGGGGACTGCACTGTGACATGGGGAGGCCACTGTGACATGGGTGTGGCACTCACTGTGACATGGGGACGGCGCTGTGACATAGGAGGGACAGCAGTGTGACATTGGGGTGGCAGTTTGGCATGGGGGTGGCAGTGTGACATGGGGATGCAATATTGACAAGGGGCCTGCACTGTGACAATGGTGTGGCACTTTCAGATGGAGGTGACTCTGTGACATGGGTGTGGCACTGTGACCTGGCGGTGGCATTGTCACATTGGTTTGGTAGTGTGACATGGGAATGGCACAGTGACATGGGTGTGGCACAGTGACATGGGTGTGGCACTGGGATATGGGGACGGTACACTGACCTGGTGTTGGCACTGTGACACGGTGGTGCCACTGTGACATTCTGGTGGCACTGTGACATGTGGACGTCACTGTGAAAGGGGGTGGCGCTGTGACATGGGAATGGTACCGTGACATGGGTGTGGCACTGTGACTTCAGTGTGACACTTTGACATGGGGTTGGATCTGTGACAGGCGAGCGTCACTATTATGTGGCGGTGTATCTGTGACATGTGGTTGGCACTGTGACATGGGGAAGGCACTGTGACATGGCAGTGGCACTGTGACATTGTGGTTGCACTGTGACATGGGGACGGCACTGGGACATTGGAGTGGCACTGGGACAATGGAGTGGAACTGTGACATGGGGATGACTGCGTCAGAGGGTTGGCATTGTGACACGGTGGTGGGGTTGTGACATTAGGACTGCACTGTGACATGTGGGTGGCACTATGGCATGGGGGTGGCACTATGACATGGGGATGGCACTGTGACGTGGAGACAGCACTCTGATATGGGTGTGGCATTGTGACATTGTGGTGGCACAGTGACATGAGGGTGGCTCTGTGACATGTGGATGTCACTGTGACAGTGGGGTTGCACTGTGACATGGGAATGGTACTGTGACATGGGGATGGCACTTTGATATGAGGACAGAACTGTGACATTGGGGTGGCACTTTGTCATGGGGGCGGTACTGTGACACGTGGACAACACTGTGACATGGAGGCTGCACCGTGACTTTAGTGTGACACTGTGAAATGGGGATGGCTCTGTGACATTGAGGTGGCATTGTGACATGGGGATGGCACCGTGACAGTGGGTTGGCACTGTGACATGTGGACAACACTGTGACATGGGTGCGGCACTGTGACATGGGGACTGCACTATTACGTGGGGACAGCACTGTGACATGGGGACGGAACTGGGTCATTAGAATTCCACTGTGACATGGGCACAGCACTGTGACACGTTGGTGGCACTGTGACATAGAGGCGGCACTGTGACATGGGCGTGGCACTGTGACAGCACTGTGACATGGGGACGGAACTGGTTCATTAGAATTCCACCGTGACATGGGCACATCAGTGTGACACGTTGGTGGCACTGTGACATAGACGCGGCACTGTGACATGGGCGTGGCACTTTGACATTGGGACGGCACTGTGATATCATGGTGGCACTGTGACATTGTGGTGGCATATTGACAACGGGCCTACTCTGTGACAGTGGGGCGGCACTCTGAGCTGGGGGTGGCTCTGTGACGTGTGTGGCACTGAGACCTGGTGACGGCATTGTCACAGTGGGTTGGTAGTGTGACATGGGAATGGCACAGTGACATGGGGGCGGCACTGACACGGGGACGACACTGTGACATGGGGATGACAGTGTGACATGGGCAGGGCACTGTCACATGGAGCGACACTGTGACATGTGACGGCACTGTGACATTAGGGCTGCATTGTGACATGGTGGTGGCACTGTGACATGGGGATGGCTCTGTGACATGGTGATGGAACTGTGACATGTGGATGGCACTGTGACATTGGGACGGCACTGTTACATGGTTGTGGCAGTGACATGGGGACTGTACTGTGTCATTGTGGTGGCACTGTGACATGGGTGTGGCACTGTGACATGGGTGTGGCACTCCTGACAGTGGGTTGGCACTGTGACATGGGTGTGGCACTGTGATATGGGTGCATGTCACAGTGCTACTCCCATGTCATAATGCCACCGCCATGTCACAGTGCCAACCCCATGTCACAGTGCCATCGCCGTATCATAGTGGCGCCCCCATGTGACAGTACCGTCCCCATGTCACAGTGCAAATCTAATGACCCAGTGCCGTCCCACTCTCACAATGCCACGCCCATGTCACAGTGCCGCCCCCGTGTCACAGTGCTACTCCAGTGTCACAGCACCGTACCCATGTCACAGTGCTACCAGAAAGTCACTGTGCCACCGACATGTTACAGTGACACCCCCACGTCACAGTACCACTCCCATGTCCAACTACTGTCCCCATGTCACAGTGCAACACCCATGTCACAGTGCCAGCCCTATGTCACCCTGCCGTCCCCATGTCACAGTGCAACTATAATGACCCAGTGCCGTCCCCATGTCACAGTGCCATGCCATGTAACAGCGCCATCCCCTGTCACAGTGCCATATCCATGTCCCAGTGCCATCCCTATGTCACAGTGTGACCACAATGTCACAGTGCCACCGCCATGTCACAGTGCCGTCATCATATCACAGTGCCACCCACAAGACACACTGCCCTCCCCATGTCACAGAGCCGTCCCCATGTCATGGGGCAACTCTAATGACCCCATGCCTCCCCCATTTCACAGCGCTGCCACCATGTCACAGTGCCACCCCAATGTCACAGCGCCAAACCAACTTCACAATGCTACTGCCATGTCTCAGTGCCAAAACTGTCACAGTGCCATCTCCACCCCACTGTCACAGTATCGTCCACATGTCACAGTGCCACCCACATGTCACAATGCCACCATGTCACAATGCCACCCCCATGTTACAATGCTGTCCTGGTGTCACAGTGCCACACCCATTATACTGCCCTCCCCATGTCACAGTGCCACCCCATGTCACAATGCCACCGCCATGTCACAGTGCCACCCCCACGTCACACTGCCGTCCCCATGCCACAGTGCGACCCCAGTGTCATAATGCCACCACCATGTCACAGTGCCACCCCACTGTTACAGTGTCGCCCCATGTTACAGTGCACTGCCCATGCCCATGTCATGCTGCCACCGCCATGTCCCAGTGCCGTCCCCATGTCATAGTGCCGCCCCAATGTCACAGTGCGACCGCCATGTCACAGTGCCGTCCCCATGTCACAGTACCATACCCATGTCACAGCGCCACTGCCAAGTTACAGTGCCACCACCAGGTCACAGTACCGCCCGCATGTCACATGCCACCCCCAGGTCACAGTGCCACCGCCGTATCAAAGTGACGCTGCCATATGATAGTACCGTCCCCATGTCACAGTGCTGCCCCAGTGACACACTGCCGTCCCCATGTCAGAGTGCCACCACCATGTCACAGCACCGTACCCATGTCACACTGCTATCCCCATGTCACAGTGCCACCCCCATGTCACAGTGCCATCCCAATGTCACAGTACCGTACCCATGTCACAGTGCCACCAGAATGTCACGGTGCCACTGCCATATTTCAGTGACACCTCCAAGTCACAGTACCACCCCCATGTCACAGTGCTGTCCCCATGTCAAGGTGCCGGCCCTGTGTCACAGTGCCACCCACATGTCACAATGCAGCCCCCATGTCACAGTTCTGTCCTCATATCAAAGTGCCACCCCCATGGCACAGTACCGTCCCCACGTCACAGTGCAACCCCACTGTCACAGTGACATCCACATGTCACAGAGCCACCCCCATGTCACTGTGCCACCACAATGTCAGAATGCCACACCCATATCACAGTGCCGTCCCCATGTCACAGTCCCATCCCCATGTCACACTACCAACCCAATGTGACAATGCAACCGCCAGGTCACAGTGCCACACCCATGTCACAGTGCAACTCGTGCAATAACGTGTCACAGTGCCACCCCATGTCACAATACCACAGTAAAGTCACCATTTCGCCCACATGTCACCGTGCCACCCTCATGTCACACTGCTGTCCCCATGACACAGTGCCGTCCCCATGACACAGTACAGACCCCATGTCACAGTGCCACCGCAATGTCACAGTTCAGTACCCATGTCACAGTGCCGTCCCCATTACACAGTGCCGTTCCTATGAAACAGCGCCACCCCATGTCACTGTGCCATCCACATGTCACAGTGCCACCCACGTGTCACAGTGCCACGCCCATATCATAATGCCACCACCATGTCACAGTGCCACCCCTCTGTCACAGTGTCATCCCCATGTCACAGTGAAACCACAATATCCCGGTGCCGTCCCCATGTCACAGTGCAACCACAATGTCACAGTGCCACTGCCATGTCACAGTGCCGACCCCATGTCACAGTGCCGACCCCATGTCACAGATACACCGCCACATAATAGTGACGCTCGCCTGTCACAGATCCAACCCCATGTCACAGTGTCACACTGAAATCACAGTGCCACACCCATGTCACGGTACCATTCCCATGTCACAGCGCCACCCCCTTTCACAGTGACGTCCACATGTCACAGTGCCACCAGAATGTCACAGTGGCACCACCGTGTCACAGTGCCAACACCAGGTCAGTGTACTGTCCCCATATCCCAGTGCCACACCCATGTCACTGTGCCACACACTACCAAACCAATGTGACAATGCCACTGCCAGGTCACAGTGCCACACACATGTCACAGAGCCACCTCCATTTGAAAGTGCCACACCATTGTCACAGTGCAGGCCCCTTGTCAATATTGCATCCCCATGTCACACTGCCACCCCCATGCCAAACTGCCACCCCAATGTCACACTGCTGTCCCTCCTATGTCACAGCGCCGTCCCCATGTCACAGTGAGTGCCACACCCATGTCCCAGTGTCGTCCCCATGTCACAGTGCAGTCCCCATGTCATAGTGACACCCCCATGTCCCAGTGTCGTCCCCATGTCCCAGTGCCACACCCATGTAACAGTGGCCTCCCCATATCACAGTGCCGCCCCCATATCTCAGTGTCACCCCCATGTCACATTTCTGCTCCCATTTCACAGTGCCACGTCCATGTCACAGTGTCACCCCCATGTCACAATGCCGCCCGCATGTCACAGCGCCACTCTTTGTCACTGAGCTATTTTCATGTCACAGTGCCACCCCAACGTCACAGAGCCATCCCCATTTCACAGTGTCACACTAAAGTCACCGTGCCACTCCCATGTCTCAGTGCCACTCCCATGTCACCGTGCCACCCACATGTCACCATGATGCCCCCATGGCACAGTGCCTAGTCCATGTCACAGTGCCACACTCATGTCACAGTGCCGTCCCCATGTAAGAGTGCTACTCCATGTCATTGTGCCGTCCCCATGTCACTGTGCCACGTCACAATGCCGCCCACATGTCACAGTGCCACTCGCTGTCACTGTTCTATTTTCATGTCACAGTGCCACCCCAATGTCACAGCGCCAAACCAACGCCACAATGCTACTGCCATGTCTCAGTGCCAAAACTGTCACAGTGCCAGCCACATGTCACAGTGCCATCTCTATGTCACAGTGCCGTCTCCATGTCACAGTGCCACCCCACTGTCACAGTAATGTCCACATGTCACAGTGCACCCACATGTCACAATGCCACCCCATGTTACAATGCTGCCCCCGTGTCACAGTGCTACACCCGTTACACTGCTGTCCCCATGTCACAGTGCCGCCCCAATGTCACAGTGCCACCGCCATGTCACAATGCAGCCCCCATGTCACAGTACCATACTCATGTCACATATTGTGACATGGGAATGGCACAGTGACATGGGTGTGGCACTGTGACATGGGTGTGGCACTGGGATATGGGGACGGTACACTGACCTGGTGTTGGCACTGTGACATGGTGGTGCCACTGTGACATTCTGGTGGCACTGTGACATGTGGACGTCACTGTGAAAGGGGGTGGCGCTGTGACATGGGAATGGTACCGTGACATGGGTGTGGCACTGTGACTTCAGTGTGACACTGTGACATGGGGTTGGATCTGTGACAGGCGAGCGTCACTATTATGTGGCGGTGTATCTGTGACATGGGGTCGGCACTGTGACGTGGGGTCGGCACTGTGACATGGTGGTGGCACTCTGACATGGGGACGGCAGTGTGTCACGGGGGCGGCACTGTGACATGTGGACGGTACTATCATATGGCAGCGTCACTTTGATACGGCGGTGGCACTGTGACATCGGGATGGCACAGTAACATGAGGGTGCCACCGTGACATGGAAGTGGCATTGTGACAAGGGGATGGCACTGTGTCACGGGAAGGCACTGTGCCATGGGGACGGCACTGTGACATGGGGGTGGCACTGTGACATTGTGGTTGCACTGTGCCATGGGGATGGCACTGGGACATTGTGGTTTCACTGTGACATGGGGATGACACTGTGACAGAGGGGTGGCACTGTGACATGGTGGTGGCATTATGATATGGGTGTGGCACTGTGACATGGGGATGGCACTGTGACATGGGGAGGTCAGTGTGACATGGCGGTGGCATTGTGACATTAGGACTGCACTGTGACATGTGGGTGGCACTGTGACATGTGGATGGCACAGTGACATGGGGTGGCGCTGTTTCATAGGAACGGCACTGTGTAATGGGGACGGCACTGTGACATGGGTACTGAACTGTGACATTGCGGTGGCACTGTGACATGGGGTCTGTACTGTGTCATGGGGACGGCACTGTGTCATGGGGACAGCAGTGTGACATGAGGGTGGCACGGTGACATGTGGGCGAAATGGTGACTTTACTGTGGTATTGTGACATGGGGTGGCACTGTGACACGTTATTGCACGAGTTGCACTGTGACATGGGTGTGGCACTGTGACCTGGCGGTTGCATTGTCACATTGGGTTGGTAGTGTGACATGGGGATGGGACTGTGACATGGGGACGGCACTGTGATATGGGTGTGGCATTGTGACATTGTGGTGGCACAGTGACATGGGGGTGGCTCTGTGACATGTGGATGTCACTGTGACAGTGGGGTTGCACTGTGACGTGGGGACGGTACTGTGCCATGGGGGTGTCACTTTGATATGAGGACAGAACTGTGACATGGGGGCTGCATTGTGACATGTGGGTGGCACTGTGACACAGGGCCGGCACCTTGACATGGGGACAGCACTGTGACATGGGGGTGGTACTGTGACTTGGAGGTGTCACTGAAATATGGCAGTGGCACCGTGACATTCTGGTGGCACTGTGACATGGGTACGGTACTGTGACATTGGGATGGCACTGTGACATGGTGGTGGCACTCTGACATGGGGACGGCAGTGTGTCACCGGGGCAGCACTGTGACATGGGGACGGTACTATCATATGGCAGCGTCACTTTGATACGGCGGTGGCACTGTGACCTGGGGGTGGCATGTGACATGCGGGCGGTACTGTGACCTGGTGGTGGCACTGTATCTTGGCAGTGGCGCTGTGACATCTGGTCGAAATGTGACATGGGTATGGTACTGTGACATGGGGGCTGCATTGTGACATGGCGGTGGCACTGTGACATTGGGGCGGCACTGTGACATGGGGACGGCACTGGGACATGGCGGTGGCAGCATGACATGGGCAGTGCACTGTAACATGGGGCGACACTGTAACAGTGGGGTGGCACTGTGACATGGCGGTGGCATTATGACACGGGGGTTGCACTGTGACATGGGGACGGCAGTGTGACGTGGGGGTGGCACTGTGACATGGCGGTGGCATTGTGACATGGGGTGGCACTGTGACATGGGGACGGCAGTATAATGGGTGTGGCACTGTGACACGAGGACAGCATTGTAACATGGGGGTGGCATTGTGACATGGTGGCATTGTGACATGTGGGTGGCACTGTGACATGTGGACGATACTGTGACAGTGGGGTGGAGATGGCACTGTGACAGTTTTGGCACTGAGACATGGCAGTAGCATTGTGACGTTGGTTCGGCGCTGTGACATTGGGGTGGCACTGTGACATGAAAATAGAACAGTGACAGCGAGTGGCGCTGTGACATGTGGGCGGCATTGTGACGTGGCACAGTGACATGGGGACGGCACAATGACATGGAGTAGCACTCTTACATGGGGACGGCACTGTGACATGAGTGTGGCACTGTGACATGGACTAGGCACTGTGCCATGGGGGCATCATGGTGACATGTGGGTGGCACGGTGACATGGGAGTGGCACTGAGACATGGGAGTGGCACGGTGACTTTGGAGTGACACTGTGAAATGGGGATGGCTCTGTGACGTTGGGGTGGCACTGTGACATGAAAATAGATCAGTGACAAGGAGTGGCGCTGTGACATGCGGGCGGCATTGTGACATGGGGGCGACACTGACATGGAAGTGGCACTGTGAAATGGGAGCGGAAATGTGACATGGGGGTGACACTGTGACATGGGGTCGGCACTGTGACAAGGGGACGGCACTGGGACATGGGGACGACACTGGGACATGGGAGTGGTACTGTGACGTGGGGGTGTCACTGTAACATGTTGGTGGCACAGTGACTTTCTGGTGGCACTGTGACATGGGTACGGTGCTGTGACACTGGAGTAGCACTGTGACACGGGGGCGGCACTGTGACATGGGCGTGGCATTGTGAGAGTGGGACGGCACTGGGTCATTAGAGTTGCACCGTGACATGGGGACGGTACTGTCACATGGGGGCGCCACTATGATACGGCGATGGCACTGTGACATGGGGTTGGCACTGTGACATGGCGGTGGCATTATGACATGGGAGTAGCACTGTGACATGTAGGTGGCACTGTGACATGTGGGTGTCACTGTGACATGGGGACGGCACTGGGACATGGTGGTGGCAGCGTGACATGGGCAGTGCACTGTAACATGGGGCGACACTGTAACAGTGTGGTGGCACTGTGACATGGTGGTGGCATTACGACACAGGGGTCGCACTGTGACATGGGGACGGCAGTGTGACTTGGGGGTGGCACTGTGACAAGGCGGTGGCATTGAGACATGGCGATGGCTTTGTGACATTGTGTCGGCACTGTGACATGGGGACGGCACTGTGACATGGAGGCGTCACTGTGAATTGGGGGCAGCACTGTGACACGGGGGCGTCACTGTGACATGGGGAAGGCACTGTGACATGGCGGTGGCACAGTGACATGTCGGTGTCATTGTGACATTTGGTCGGCACTGTCGCATGGGGGCGTCACTATGATACGGCGGTGGCACTGTGACATGGGTACGGCACTGTGCCATGGGGGTGGTTCTGTGACACAGGGGTGGCACTGTGACATGACCGTGGCATTGTGACATCGGGTCGGCACTGTGACACAGGGGTGGCACTGTGAAATGGGGACGGCCCTATGACATGGGGACGGCACTGTGACATGGTGCTGGCATTGTGACATGTGGGTGGCACTGTGAAATTGGGATGGCACTTTGGCGTGGGGGTGGCACTGTGACATGGGGAGGGCAGTGTGACATGGGGGTGGCTGTGACATGGGGAGGGCAGTGTGACATGGGGGTGGTGCTGTGACATGGGGATGGCACAGTTACATGGGGGCGTTACTGTGACCTGGATGTGTCACTGTGACATGGGTGTGGCAGTGTGGCATGTGGACGTCACTGTGACAGTGGGGTGGCACGGTGTCATGGGGGCGGTACTGTGACATGGGGATAGCAGTGTGACCTGTGGGTGCCACTGTGACATGGCAGTGGTTTTGTGACATGGGGATGGCACTGTGACATTGGATTGGCACTGTGACATGGGGGTGGCACTGTGACATGTGGACGTTACTGTGACATGGGTGTGGCACTGTGACATGCGTGTCGCACTGTGACATTAGGGTGGCACTGTGACATTGGGGTGGCACGGTTTCACGAGGATGGCACTTTGACATGGGGACGGTTCTGTGACATGGGGGTGGCACTATGACATGGGGACGGCACAGTGACATGGCGTGGCACTGTGACATGGGTATGGCACTGTGACTTGGGTACGGCACTGTGACATGGGTGTTGCACCGTGAAAGGCAGTGGCATTGTGACATTGGGTTGGCACTGTGACATGGGTCTGCACTGTGACATGGGCATGGCACTGTGACCTGGGGGTGGCATGTGACATGCGGGCGGTACTGTGACCAGGGGGTGGCACGGTAACTTGGCAGTGGCACTGTGACATCTGGTCGAAATGTGACATGGGTATGGTACTGTGACATGGGGGCTGCATTGTGACATGGCGGTGGCACTGTGACATTGGGGCGGCACTGTGACATGGGGACAGCAGTGTAACGGGTGTAGCACTGTGACACGGGGGCAGCATTGTAACATGGGGTGGCATTGTGACATGTGGGTGGCACTGTGACATGGTTTTAGCACTGTGACAGTGGGGTGGCACTGTGACTTGGAGATGGTACTGTGACATAGAGATGGCACTGTGACATGTGGGTGGCACTGTGACATGGTTTTAGCACTGAGACATGGCAGTAGCATTGTGACGTTGGTTTGGCGCTGTGACATTGGGGTGGCACTGTGACAGGGTGGCAGCGCTGTGAAATGGGGGAGGCATGGGGTCATTAGAGTTGCCCCATGACATGGGGACGGCACTGTGACATGGGGAGGGCAGTGTGTCTTGTGGGTGGCACTGTGATATGATGACGGCACTGTGACATGGCGGTGACACTGTGACATTGTGGTCACACTGTGACATAGGGATGGCACTGGGACATGGATATGGCACTGTGACAGGGGATGGCGCTGTTACATGGCATGGCACTGTGACATGGGGACGGCACTGGGTCATTAGAGTTGCACTGTGACATGGGGACGGCAGGGTGACATAGGGCTGGCACTGTGACATGGGTGTTGCACTGTGACATGGGGACAGCAGTTGGACATGGGAGTGGTACTGTGACGTGGGGGTGTCACTGTAACATGGCGGTGGCACAGTGACATTCTGGTGGCACTGTGACACGGGTACGGTGCTGTCGCACTGGGGTAGCACTGTGACATGGGGGCGGCACTGTGACATGGGCGTGGTATTGTGAGAGTGGGACAGCACTGGGTCATTAGAGTTGCACTGTGACATGGGGACGGCAGTGTGACATGGCGGTGGCATTATGACATGTGGGTGGCACTGTGACATGGGGACGGCATTTAGGGACAGCAGTGTGACGTGGGGACGGCAGTGTGACATGGGGGTGGTGCTGTGACATGGGGATGGCACAGTTACATGGGGGCGTTACTGTGACCTGGATGTGGCACTGTGACATGGCAGTGACACTGTGACATTCTGGTGGCACTGTGAGATGGGGTGGCACTGTAACATAGGGACAGCAGTGTGACATGGGGGTGGCAGTGTGACATGGACGTGGCATATTGACAAGGGGCCTGCACTGTGGCAATGGGGCAGCACTGTGAGATGGGCGTGGCACTGTCACATGGGTGTGGCACTATGACATTGTGGTGGCACATTTACATGGGGGTGACATTGTGACAGTGGGGTTGCACTGTGACATGGGGACGATACAATGACACGGGGATGGCACTGTGACATGAGGACAGAACTGCGACATGAGGGCTGCATTGTGACATGGTGGTGGCACTGTGACATTGGGGTGGCACTGTGACGTGGTGTTGCACAATGACATGGGATGGCACTGTGAGATGTGGTGGCACTGTAACATGGGGACAGCATTGTGACATGGGGACGGCACTGTTACATGGGGGCGTTACTGTGACCTGGATGTGGCACTGGGACATGGCGGTGGCACTGTGACATTCTGGTGGCACTGTGACACGGGAGCGTCACTGGAACATGGGGGTGTCACTATGACATCGGGTTGGCACTGAGACATTGTGGTGGCACTATGACATGTGGACTGCACTGTGACATGGTGGTGTCACTATGAAATGGGTGTGGCACTGTGACTTGGGCGTGGCACTGTGACATGGGTATTGTATTGTGACATGGGGATGGCACTGTGACTTGGAAGTGGCACTGTGACATGGGGATGACAGTGTGCCATGGGGGCGCCACTGTGACAATGGGGTGGCACTCTTACATGGGGACTGCACTGTGACATGGGCATGGTGCTGTGACATGTGGATGGCACTGTGACATGGAGGTGGCACTGTGACTTGGGAGTGGCACTGTGACATGTGGATGGCACTGTGACACTGGTACAGCATTGTGACATGGGGGCCACATTGTGACATGGAGGTGTCACTATGAAATGGGGGTAGCAGTGTGAAATGGGAGTGGCACTGTGACATTGTGGTGGCACTGTGACATGGTGGTTGCAGTGTGACATGGGGGTTGATTTGCGGAGAAATCACTCTATAACTGTGGAGTTACAAAGTGGGTATGTTTATTCAGCGCCGGGCGCATGGGGGATCGCTCCACCACCAGCATGCGCATCGTTTGCAGCTCCCGTCCGGCTCATGTGTTACAGAACAGTGCATGTTCATAGAACGCCTGTACATACACAGAGTCTACCCCGCCCCCCTCGCTCCTCATGGCAATCGGGTCTCCTCCCCTCGCGCCTGCGCCATGAGCTCTTCAACCTCCCGGCTGGGGTCGCAACTTCCTGGGGAAGGGTCGTAAAGATGAAGTACCTCCTCTTCCTCGCTGATGAACTTTTCACCGTCGCTCTGCGCAGCCTCAGTTGTTCTCTGGCTTCTGTCCAGACTGCCAGGCCAGTTTGTGCTGGTGTTTGGGTAGTCTGTTGCTGGTGCCCACAACTTCAAGGACCGGGGTAGACTTCTCTTTGAGCTAGGAGTGAGTCGCCTAGCAACGTTATCAGCACCTGCTACGTCTTTGCGAGCAGCCCCATACGCCTCCTTTTGTTTTTGCGCAAGTCTTGCACCATCAATCTCAGACTGTTTAGACTCCGCGTCTCACTCGGAGGTGGTGCAATGTAGTACTTTGGGAAGGACAGGCCAGTGGCTGGGCTCTGGGGGATCTAAGAACCTGCAGATTACTCAGGGTTGATCCACCAAAGACTGTGGCTCACCAGCTGCTTCTCCAGTCAGGAAAGCCAAGAATCATCACACCCCACAGCCTTTTTAAATTGTTGGGTGGGGGGGTGTTGTTTGGGGGTTTTTGGGGGTTTTTTTTAATCCTATCAGTGAAATTCATCTGGTGCCCAGATGTTTGCTGGCAGAGGTACATAGAACTGCCTAGTAAACAGGAATGGCCAAGAAGCAGCATGTCCACAGGCTATGTGGATCAAGGCAAAGGCTCGACTCCATACCGGCCAGGATCCCCATGCCCTAGGGGAGCTCTCAGTGAGCAGACCTGTTCCTCAGTCCCTTGTTCAATGGCTGTCTAAATATCACTTTCCACTGGACTGATGAGAGGTATCAGCTGCTTCTGAGTCTTCAGATGTCCTAGTATATGCCTCACAGTACCAGTGAAGAGCTAAAGTAGTGCAGGATAGTCCAGGTTGTTGGAGGTTGAGGTGAGTGCTAGCAGGATCCCTTTGGCTCAGCTGCAGCAAGATAAAATCTTGCTGCCCTTCCCAGAGCAAACCTTCTCATCCCGCATGTGCAGAGGAGAAGCACTACCCCTGTCCTCCTCTGAAGACCACCTCTTGCTCCTCTGGTCTGTCTCCCACCCTCTGCAAGGCCTCCTCCCCCAAGGACCAGAGCAAGCACAGCAAGGGCAGGCTGCAGGCAAGGCCGCGAATGGGTGCATGGGGAGTGGGGAGCATTCTGTCAGTTCAGTTAGACCGATGAGCTAGTCCTGATAGCTCTCTCTTCAGAAAGTTCACATCTGCAAAACTGGCTCTTGAGGAAAAGCAGGACAGCAATTTTAAGTGCACTAAGAGACTTTTAAAAGCACAAGTTGTGTTTGGACATCCAAAGCTTCAAATGTTTTGATAATTAATCTTCAGATATTATCAAAATTTGATAATTTTGATAATTAATCTTCAGATTAATTGAAGGATGTTGCAGTCTGATTTAGTTTCTTCATTGCCCTGATGACAAATTGCATATCTCTGTGATATGGGTGGGTACCTTTACGAACTTAATCCTAACTACCACTAAGTAGGTGTGGGCAGTAATAGTGCCTAGCCTTTACCTCAGGGGGGCCAAGTAATCAGGACTTCACTGACGGGGAGTGGGGGTGATAAAATCGTATTATTTGGGGGCTGGGAAAGCTGACTTCTTAGGAGATTTATCCTGTCAAAAGCCTGGGGCTAAAGCCGGATCCTGTCTATAAGCTTCATTGCCAGCTCGTCAGTTCTGTGAAAAACAGCCATAGAGCTGTCATGAATCCAGGGCATTTTGGGGATCTGGGCGAGTGTGGGGCAGGGGTCCTTGTATGGTTCTTATCTTAAATAGACTGTGTCAGGTACAGCTGGCATCAGGCCAAACACAGAATGCAAACCCAGGCATTGCAAACCCCTATGGACCCAAACGGCTGTTGTGCACTGCAACAGCTTCTTCCACGCAGTCCTGCAGAGAGGATGCTTTTAAAGCACATATGGACTCTGATCTTCCCAACTTCTAGGTGACCCCTTGGGGAACTTACAGAGAATAGGGTTTAGGAAGGTTGTAGAAAACAGATCTGAATATTTTTGGTGGTAGCACAGCAGGGAGTAGAAGATACCACGGGGTTGGTTCAGTGTTGAGGTAGGTGCTCTAGTTGGAGGCTTTAAAATGCTGTTCTGAAATCTGGGAGCGGCCAAGTTCTCTGCTCTGAGGAAGGCTTGTTCCCATCACAGCTCTCTGATTCTTCTGGTGCTCACTTCTGTGCAGGTGTTCAGCATAAGTCTGGGAAAGCTGTGGTGGTATGGGACCTCTGATCATAATGTGCTACATAATCTGTGTTGTAAATTGGTTTCCAGTTCTGGATGCTCCTTTCTCAAATCATGCTAATGGTAAGTAGGGCAGTTGCATGTCCTGGTTCCTGGCTGATTTAGTATGAGCACGGTTAAAAAAAAAAAAAAAAAAAAAAGTGCTAATGTTAGGCAGTTGCATATTCTTCATACAAAACTACTTCTAGAGAGTCTTTCAGAATTTAGATAATTTCTTAACAAGAACTATGTCACTTCACAACGTGCTGTGTGAGTCTAGCATGTATCAGAATACATAATACTCATTCCAGCTGCAGGGCACTATGGTGACAAGGAATATTAAGATTTTTTTTAAAAAATCCTTGATTAAAAATAACACTTATTGCAAGATCAAGAATTTCAGCGCTAGAAGGAGATCAGATCTTGGCCTTTGTTGAATTACCTAATTAACCTAATGCTCCAACATTTTCCAGTTTTTCCAATGTGATGGAAAACATTTTGTAAACTTGAAGGATTGTGGAAGAGAAATACTGGGCTTTCCAATTCAATTCTGTAATAGGGACAAATAATGAAGGAGAATCAGAAGAATGTTGTGGAATTTGTGTGTTAGAATTAGCCAGGCTTGGCCCCTTTTTCAAATTTGCTGCAATTACATGAAACAGTTGAAGATGAAAAATGAGGTTGTCAGCCAAGACCCAAGTGCCCTGTCACATTGCAACCACTAAAATAGGTAAATAAACTTTGTATTAAATATGAAAGTGCAGTTTAACAGAGGACAGGAATACTCAGCTGGAGCAAAGTCCCTGACAAAGGAATTGCTCATTTTTCTTTTAACTGTATTTTTGTTCTTACACACAGAAAAATGTATGCATAGGCTTCTGATGCGATCAGCTGGAGTATCACTGTGTGGAGCCCCAGATGAACATGCTGAAGGAGACAATGCTGAAGAGGGGGAAGCTGTGTGTCTTAGCCATAGTCATAGAATCGTAGAATCATAGAATGGTTTGAGGTGGAAGAGACCTTAAAGATCACCTAGTTCCAACCCCCCTGCCATGGGCAGGGCCACCTTCCACTAGCCCAGGTTGCTCAAAGCCCCGTCCAACACTTCCAGGGAGGGGGCAGCCCCAACCTCTCTGGGCAACCTGCGCCAGGGCCTCACCACCCTCACAGTAAAAAATTTCTTCCTCTTATCTAATCTAAATCTGCCCTCTCTCAGTTTAAAACCGTTACCCCTTGTCCTACCCCTACACTCCCTGACAAAGAGTCCCTCCCCACCTTTCCTGTAGCCCCTTTCAGTACTGGGAGGCCGCTATGAGGTCTCCCTGGAGCCTTCTCCAGGCTGAACACCCCCAACTCTCTCAGCCTGTCCTCATTAGGGAGGTGCTCCAGCTCCCAATCACCTTCTTGGCCTCCTCTGCACCTGCTCAAGCAGGTCCATGTCTTATGCTGGGGCCCCTGGAACTGAACACAGGACTCCAGGTGCGGTCTCACAAGAGTGGAATAGAGGGGGAGAATTAACTCGCTGACCACATTTTTCTTGATGCAGCCCGGGACACGGTTGGCTTTCTGGGCTGTGAGCGCACATTGCTGGCTCACAGTCAGTTTTCGATCCACTACTACCCCAAGTCCTTCTCCACGGGGAGGGCTGTTCTGAATCCACTCATCCCCAGGGGTACCCTCATACCCAGGGGTACTCGAGCCAGCATGTTGCTAGAAGCAAGCATCGTGTTTTCCAGCAGTGGTTCAGAGGGCTATGAAGGTTAATGGGCTAGTGTTAACTAGCCCAGCTCCCTAGCTTTAGCAGTACTATGTTTGAGACTGGTTTCCTTAAGAAAGAAATCTTGCATGATCATTACATCTGTCTGGTCTTTCTTCCATTCCAAATAACTCCTGACCCTGGTTGACAAACTTTATTGATCTGATGAATTAGCAGCGTTCCCAGAGTTAATGAATTTCCTACAAATAGTGGGGAAATTACTGGCCAAAAAACCTCCTGATTGACTCAGAAGTTTAGTGCTGTGTTAAGTCAACTGGCCTAGATCAGCATCAAGGCAAGCTGCAGGCTGTGCCCTCTCCAGCTGAAATGGGAGATCAGCTACAAATGGCTTGTGAGACAAAGAGAGAAGCTGGGAGTATTGCAGTGGGGAAAAGTAGAAAAGTTAAAGGATGCAAATGTACTGGAATTAATTCCACTAACTGGCAAATTGGATTGTTAAAGAACTAGAAAAGGAAGGATAAAATTCCCTGTAAATGTTGTGCCTTTCCTGTTGCTGCATTGTCCAAATACCTTCTAGTCCTATGCGAAGTTGTACAGCTCGCTTGTGTGACTTGTTCTGTCTTCAAGTATGTCCTTTCCACCTGCTGTCTCAGGCCGGCCTGCTCCCTGTGTCCCTGGTACACGAGCTGAAAAAAGCTGATGTCCACATTAGGTGGCCTGGTGGGAGAAAGGTGAATCCATGGTGACAGCAAGGGCAGTCCAGAAATGCAACTGCACAACTTGGTGCATTGCTTTGGTGATGGTTGAAGCTTGTCTTGTTCAGGGGCCCTGAGCTGTGCATTCAGCTTGAGTGGAGCGTCTCCTTTGCAACTGTCCATTCGCACCACGCCCAGTGCCACCAGAGATGATGCAAACACAATAGGAACTTGGACCTATAGAAGAGTGCACCCATGCTATCAGTTTTGTTGTGGCTATCCTTGCTCTTTCACAGAGCATCCAAATTCTGTTAAAATGAACTTGTGCTGAAGGACCATGTCGTGGAGAGAAGGGTCTGAAGACGTGGTCTGGCAGTGTCTGTCAAAATCGGTGAAGCCCTGCTGGGACAAAGGTGCGGATGCTCTAGATGTATGATGCTCTAGATGCTCTTGATCCCCGCCCCCCCCCCCAAAAAAAAAGGATGCCTGTGAGTACCTTCTAGACACTGTTTATCAGCAGTGAGACAGAGCTTGGATCCACATGGGTTAAAAGGCCACATGGTCACTACAAGTTCCAGAGAAGACAGATACACTGCAGGACCCCCTGTGGCAAACACAGCAGCTGCTTGGTGCATGGAGTCTTGGCACAGTCATCTTTGCTGTCCCCAACAGGTATATGCACGTATGGAGCTGAGAAGGATGCTGGGAGTCTGCCCAGAGCTGAACTTGGCCTGGTTACACTCTGTAAGGTCGGTACACACTGAACTAGGCAAGAGGGCAGTGGCAATTTACCCAGCAGCAAGTGCTTAGGTATTTGGGACCTCTACCTGTGCAGAGCGAGAGGGGACTAAAGGCATCATTAGAGTCAGGAGGGTAACCCCTCTACCCCTCTTCTGGGGGTCGTTTTCCAGCAGGAGACTGGGGGGGGGGGCATATGATAGCATGAAGATGTGCCTAGGAGGCCATATGGAAGGAAAAGTGACACAGCAACTGGGAGGGGTGTGGCTGGAAATGCAAAGTTAGGCACAAGGCGTGGTGGTGGATCTGCCTCATTGCTCTCAAACCCTGGTCACTTCTGTTGCATTTTGTTGTGGGATGCAGCAGGAGTTTGCCAGCCTTGAGGCACAGTGGAGTAGGAGGATGACTCATACCTAAAGTATGATCAAGTTTTGAATTAAAAATTTAAGTCACAGTTGGACATTTGGATTAAAAAACCCCGGAAACTGTTTCAAACTATCTGTGACGGAAGATGTACTGAGAGATACCGCTAGCTGCTCTGTGATTAATATTGATTGCAACTGTTTGAATCTGTAACTTGCTAATTGTGGCTGGCTGTTACCTACCCCTTTTGGTGTGAGTGAGGTGGCCTGCTCTGGAGGCTGGCTCAGGGGATGATGCAGTTGCACCTTTAGTTGGTGCAAGTGGCAACAAGTACTGCACATGGTTGTCATTCCTGCACTAACCCAGCTCCTTGCTACACTGTGGTGTCTCATCCAGAGATGCTCTTTTGTGAGAGTCTGTCAGTCCTCCAAGTTAGGAGATGTTGGAGGGATCAGATGTTTCTCTCCTGCTTTAACAAGACCTGTGCTTCCGTCTCTCAGACAGCTTTTAGGAACTTCAATCTTAGCCCCTCATCTCAGAGTATATAGAGCACATCAACAAAGATTTGGGTTCAGATTTGATGATGTCTTAGGTGTTTCATGAAGAAATATCAAGAGCTGAGTAAGTCCTTCTGACCAAACACTGTTAAAATTTGCTTATTGTATGGATATGTATTATAGGGAGAAAAAGCAGAGAAATGGCAACATTTCAGTTTGGCAGATAAGACTAACATCAAAGCTATGCAAATTCAGATTGGATGCTGAACACACATCTTTCATACTGAGTAACTGTTGGGGTAAAGCGTCCACCAAAAACTCCTTCAGCTCTTGATGTCTTTGAATTACAACTAGGTACCTTCCTTCTGGCAAGTTATTTGTTTTAGCACAGGCACAGTTGGATGATGGCCCGTGGTTTGTCATAGAAAAGGTCAAACTTGATGATCTCTCTGTCTGTTCTGGAATTAAAAATCTTATGGATAAATAAGACTTTTTCTTCAAGTTTTGTTTGCAAGTAAAAAATCTTTAGTGTTAATTAGCATTAGTTTCTTCCCTTTTAGTATCTTCCTTCTGGTATTTTCATGAAAGATTAATCTTTTATGAACAGTATTAAAATAGAGCTGTTAGCATCCTCAGTGATAGCCATCTTTTAAAATTAAACCTACAAAATACTAAAATCTTCCTTGAGAAATAAAAGGAGTAAATAAAGAGCTGCAGCCATACTGACCACTGGTTGTACTCAACAGCAATTTTACTATTCGGCTGTTCAATTTTCTGTCAAAGAGATTTTTATTGTGTGAGTATGCATATCGTGAGGCTGCTGTACAACTTGGGGCCACAAAACTTTGTAGCAGGTAACCAGTAAGGCAAACCAACAAAATGTACCTTTCTGCAATGAAAAACACACATGGTGAGGTTCAAGGGAATTTCAGTTATGATGGGTATTGCCGAGGAATATATATGACATGGGACACACTGGAAATTACTGGAAAACTATCAAAAAGATTCACTTGTGTTGAAGTTTTATTAAGTATGAACAGGCCCATGTTGAAGTCTGTTTGAAAACCTAGGCCGTATGCTGGGTATTGTCAAATCTCAGACTGGTAATCTCTGTTTCATTATAGCAGGCGAGGCTTTCAAAAGATCTCCAGGATTAGGCAATGGGCCCCTCCTGAAAGTAATAGCCAGCATACCCAATTAGCTCAGACCTCCTCTGCAAGGGTGGTTTAGCCCTTTCTCTCAATCATCTCTACTCAATCTATTATTCCAGCCAGGCATCTCTTAATCTTTTTGAAAAAATTCGCTACACCCAGTCACAGGTACTAACATACTTACAACATGGGAATGTGTGTACAAGAGTGAGGGATGCTAAGTGGTCAGTTTGACGCTTGTCATCTGTCTGGGGTACCTTCATCTAACCTCCCATGAGTCTGTAGAGTGCTGTCACTCAGGTTATCACTTCCAGGTCTAGAATAAACCTAGTTTGGAGGGGGAAACTGCCAATTCTTGGGGTCTTGGGCATGCACCCTTCTGCATAAAGAGTACTTTTCAAGTGGAGTTGGAGATAAATGCTCTCCGATGATTTGAACAGGTCTGAGCTGTCCATCTGAGCCCTGTGGGGAGGTTGCGGGGATGAGTGTAACCGCTTGTTTGGGCTCTGTTACCCAGGCATTCAGTTCGAATCTCAAATTCCAAAGCACTGCTGATTACTTACACTCTCAGCATGGGTGCTTTTGCTTTGGGGGATTTAGTGCAATGTCATTTCTAGAAATTGAGGGGAGAAGGGTGTTAAGTGTCTCTCTAAGGCATCAATCACTGAGGCCTGTTGTTCCCAGAGCATGTGGGCGTGGTACATTAGTACTGACAGGGGCTCCTAAAATGCTTTCCTGCCCAGCTAATCGTCAGTCTATGCTTGCTCTTAAGACTATTGTTGCACAAGGCCCATAATGCTTAGACTGATTTTTAAACAAAACAGCTGGAAGTGACACACGGGGACAAACTCCTTAAAACTAGCGGTGCAACTATGGTGGAGTTGCTGCTTGCACACTGAATACATCCCTCTTGCTCTGAATGATTGTGGTATTTGTGCCGGAGTACTGGAGCCCAACTTGTAATTGCTGCCTCCCCTCTCTTTCTTTCCTGAGGTGGGCTGGGAAAGGAAGGCACGCTGAGTTAGGTAGGACACATTTTTTTGTGTGCTTCTCAGTCTGGATGATTTCCTCTTTCAGTTCAAAGTTAGGTGTCCTGATTGTTCTTCATAGTTTCTTAGGATAACTGAATTTACCCTGTTCCATCAAAGCAATGAACTCAAGCTGACTCCTCCAAACAGCCTGCACCTTTGGTAGGGAGAATTACATTCAGGCTGTCTTGTGCCGTGTTTAGGAGTGAGGTATTGTTCTCAAAATAGGGGTATGGAGTTAATTATAAAAATCAAAGCGTTGAGCAGGGCTGTTTCTCAAAAGATTGTGCTGTCAGCTGTGCAGGAGGCTTTCTTGTTTCACACAGAGGCAATGCAGCAATAAGGGTTTTTTTCTTATTATGCACAGTGGGTTAGCTTTATTGTTATACACTGCTTACTAATTCTATTGAGTTATTCTCCTCCTTAGTTCATCTATTGGAGGAAGGATGCTTGGAAAGGAAGCTGACGTCTCTTTAAATGTTCATATCCTCATTGCCAGCTTGGATGGCACCTCTTGCCATGCAAAAAGCGAGCGATGTTTTGTAGGGTATATCTGTTGCAAAGGAGGGAGAAATCCCAAGCCCTCTGGCCATCTCTGCTGTTGCGTGAAGTACCTTGCCATTGTCTGAGCACAACCAATGTTCTGCCCTCTCTTCTGATGTCTCTCACGTACCTCAATTCTTTGCTGTTTGTCTGAGATGCCCTTAGAACTCTGCTTCTTGATTTCCTTGCCTGTTGCCATTCTGCGCTCTCATTGCTCCTCTGGTACGGAGAATATTTCTCTCTCTTCTTTCCCATGTCCCTTAACTGCTTCTCTCTTTTCCTCTGTCTGTTCCTCTGTTGATGAAGATCCATATAGACCTGTCCTGTACACCTTTCTCTCTAGCTGCACATCTTCACCTTCAGTCTGTTCCAACCAGTGGTCTCTATCTGTTGTCCCTTATTTCATACACATTTCTATTCGTGTCCATTTAAAACACACTTTAATTCCAGTTGGTTCTTGCATGAGGCCCCTCCACAAGCATCTCCAAAACTACTTAAGTGACTTCCATCCATCACACTGCTCCAGTGAACGTCTCAGTCACAGCAGCTACAGAAAAAACTTGGTTTTGGTCTGTGATTCTTTTGCTTGCTCTTGCTGAAAAAGAAATGAACAGTTTGCAGGAGTCTGTGTGCTGTGCTATGTGCCAAGTATTAATGGAGTGTTAAGGGACTTGAGTGGAGGCTCAGAAGTTTCTCCAGGGTTACATGGGTTGCCTGAATCATGTGCAATATATGAATCAAAATGCTGTCTGCAAGCTGGTTTAACCCATTTATACATTACAAGGATACATATGTGAAGCCAAAGGAGTTGGAATGTAGTTACAGCCTGAACATACCATATAAGCAGGTACTAAACACATTTCAGAGAACTGAGATGTATGATTTAGGTAGCCAACAGTCTTGGCATCATCTACAGGATAGCTATATCAGCTCTAGTACTGTTTGATCAGCAAAATATTGCTGCTTCTTAGGTTCCCCAAATAAAAAGAAATCTGCATGACAGCTCTACAGCCTGATAGGCCCAGGCTTTAAATTCTTTGGGCTTGGGACTGCTTCTCTGAATTGATTAGTGTTCAGTACCATGTTGTTCTGAATTCCCTCTTGCCTAGTTAAATTCAGCTCCTAAGACTTTACCACCCTTCTTCATTGAGATGGGAAGTATCTTTTATTCTTCCTCAGCTAGATACAACTCTTTTCTCCTCCTCATGGATGTTCTAGCAATGCAAATTACCCAGGTTAGCATGGGCTGCGGAGTGCAAAAGCTTTAGAGAAACCCCATCAGACAAACCGGTGGAAATTGTTAATTAGGGTCATTACACAGTTCATGGCTGTAGAGGCCAGCTTAACACGCTTCTTGGCAGTTTGTGCAAAAATATTGAGCCACCTAGAATCGTGGGCAGCTGCAGAATGATGTGAAAGCATGCCTTTTATCACCCTGTTGATGTGTCAGTTCTGGTATTAACTAGGACGGTGTGATGCAGTATTTTGCCACCTGCTGCTGCTGTTACTCATGTTTACTATGAAAGCTGAGCATTCTCCTTTGCAAAACACGGCAGCTCGCCAGCTACCTGGATAAAGATGATCCTTCTGCTGTTAGACACTATAGCTCTCTCCTTAGAAGCTTCATTTAAAGGGGGAATTGAAACAAATGTATCTATGGGAGACCATATTACTAGAGTTTTATTTTCCCAAATGATTTTTCAGCTTCTTTTAACCCAGAGATGAATATGTCAGAAAACCCAAAAATTTTAAGTGTGAGTTTTGCAGGGAGAACTTCTAGGTCTGCTTGTTTGCTTAGAGTAAAGAAAAAACATTTTCCTTTCAGATCCATATTGGGCAGTTCTTTGGTACCAAAAGAAAAAATAGCTTTAAGAAGGGTGAGTGTGTTGTTGCTATGGGGGGTTTTTTGTTGGGTTGTTTTTTTGAAATTGTTCTTGTTCCTGCATTGAAAGGACAACAGGCATAGTGAAATATCCATTTGACAGTCTAAAATCATGTAATGTAATCTGACCTTGTAGAGACAGAGCTTCCACTGCCTCAATTAAGCTCGGTGTATTCACTTTCACTTTCTTCATGGAGGGAAAGATCCCTGCATACTTTAAAGGATTAGCATCGAGTAATAGGCATATGTTAAATACTTGTTATCCATTGCTGTTGACAGCACTTCAGCTGGGGGGGCGGGGGGATTAAACCAACGGAACAGAATATCTGTGGCAGAGGCAAAACACTTGTGCGTGAGTTAAGCCTGCGAACAACACGCCTTTCTCTGGCCAGTCAGTGGCAAAACTTTGCTGTAGACTCTGGGTGTGCCAGGTCCACAAGCAACCTCATTTTGCCTGGTCCTAACACGGCCTTACCTCAGTACAAAGCAGTCCAGGTCCTTTGACTTGGCCCAGATCTGAAAGTGGCCATGCTCTCGCTCTTCAAAACTTGTGCTGAAATTGTCTGAGATGAAGACTCAACCCTCTGTTAGGTCCAAATGATCACAGAGGGCCCTTTCCAAACTCCTGGAGTCTTCTCCAAGAGGAGAATAGGGAAGGTCTGTGAAGGTCCTCACTGACTGGAAACGAGGAAATGTTATTCCAGTTTACAAGAAGGGCATGAGGGCAGATGCAGAAAACTACAGACTGTTAGTCTAACCTCAGTACCTGGAAATATAGTGCAGAAGATGATACTGGGTGCTATTGAAAGGCATTTAAGGAACAGTGCAGTCATCAGGCACAGTCAACATGAGTTCACAAGGGGAAAGTCTTCTCTAACTAATCTGATATTCTTCTTCGATAAGGTCACTTGTCTGGTGGATGAAGGGAAGGCGGTGGATATAGCTTTTCTGGATTTTAGCAAGGCTTCGGATACTGTCCACCACAGCATCCTTATGGACAAGTTGTCCAGCTGTGAGAGGAGCAGATACATGGTGTGCTGGGTGAAGAACTGTCTGAAGGGCAGAGCTCAAAGGGTTGTAGTGAGTGGGGCTACATCTGGCTGGCACCGGTCACCAGCAGTGTTCCTCAGGGCTTGATCCTAGGGCCAGCCCTGTTCAGCACATTTATCCATGGCTTGGATGCAGAAGTTGAATGCACCATTAGCAAGTTTGCTCATGATACCAAACTTGGGAGGTGCTGTCTGGACAAGATGTCTTGCAGAGGGATCTAGATAGATTGGAGTATTGGGCAGTGGTTAGTGGGATGAAATTTAACAAGAACACATGCTGGATTCTGCACCGGGGATGAAGCAATGCTGGACACAAGTCTAAATTGGGAGAGAAGTGGCTGGGAAGCAGCCCTGCAGAAAAGGGTCTCGGGGTGCTGGTGGGCAGCAGCTCAGTAGGAGTGAGCAGCGTGCCCTGGCAGCCAAGAGGGAAAGAAAACTGCATCCTGGAGTGCCTCAAACATACCAGAACCAGCCGGTCAAGAGAGGGGATTATCCGGCTGTAGTTAGCGCTGGGGCAGCCTCTCCTGGAGTACTGTGTGCGCTGGGCCCCGCAATTTAAGAAGGATGTGAAGGTCCTTGAATGTGTCCAGAGGAGGGCACCAAAGCTGGTGAAGGGGCTGGAAGGAATGTCCGGTGAGGAGCGGCTGAGGACTCTGGGCTTGTCTAGTGTGGAGAAGAGGAAGCTGAGGGGCAACCTCATTGGTCTCTGCAGCTCCCTGAGGAGGGGACGTGAGAGGGAGGTGCTGAACCCTTCTCCCTGGAATCCAGTGATAGGACGCACAAGAATGGTTCAGAGCTATATGAGGGCTGCTATATGAGACAACCAATTCCGGCTCAGGCAGACCCCGTACACCAAGTCACCGTTATGCGTTATGGAGCCCTGCTTTCCTGGAGATGGCTGAGCACCCGCCTGCCGATGGGAAGTGGCAAATGAATTCCTTGGTTTGCTTTGCTTGCACACGTGGCTTTTGCTTTACCTGTTACACTGTTTTTATCTCAACTCACAAGTTTTCTCACTTTTCTGATTCTCTCCCCCATCCCAACATTGGGGGAGTGAGTGAGCAGCTGTGTGGTGCTTAGTTGCCATCTGGGGTTAAACCATGACACTCCAGCAAGCTTCAGAGATGCCCTTTGAGAGAACATGCCATCAATTACAGCTGTATTTCACATGCCCTTTTTCTAAAAATAAATTTAAAACCCTACCCTTTTCCTTAAATCAATCTTAATCCTTTGGTTACAGTTAAGCAACTTGATTTTTAAGGAAGTTTTTTACAATTGGGAATGTGTTCCACTCTGATTTTATGTTTGGGGTTATTTCAGTTAGCTTTTTTAAAACTGCTGATAACTTGTTCACTCTTTGTCACCCTTCAGAATTTTTTTTAAGTTGTCTTTCTTAATTCCCTTCTATCAGGACAGATAAAATACATCATCATCAAATGAGTCAGTTGTTTCCATCTTCTGAAGTGTGAAGTTCAAAGGCCCAATGTTCTCTTTCAGTGGCATTTTCCAAAAGGAAAAGGTTACTTTTCATAGTGGATTCCAAGATAACATTTGGAAAACATGTCAGTGAGGGGTAAAACTGCCTGGCTCTTTGTTTGCTTTTATTTCTAGCTGGCTCTTGTCACCTCTCAGAACTGCCACCCTGTGCTCTGAGAGCTCTGTACAGCTCTGTTCCAGGACAGTACTGTGCCTCGATAGCGGCTGCATATCCTGGGAAAGCGGTTGAGAGGAGGCAAGAAAGCTGACATGGTACAGGACAGACAAGGCACTCTTGTGTTCTGCACACAGAAGTCTCATCCCACCAAAAACTTCAGTTTTGTGATTTCTGACAGAGCCAGACTGCTCTCAGAGACACATGGTAAAAGAACAGCATGAGTTATAAGGAGTGGTGCAGTGCTGGGACAAACCCAGAGAGGCTGTGGAGTCTCCATCCTTGCAAATACTAAATGCTTGATGGGATGAGCAGCCTGACCTAATGTCACAGTTGCTCCTACTGTGAGCAGGAGGTTGGACCAGAGACCTCCAGAGGTCCCTGCCCACCTAAACCCTCTGTGATGTTACATCGCCCATGCTTAATACAGTACGTTTTATGTGTATTAATACTTCTTGAGATAAACAGGAAGAAAATTATGTGACAAGGAGCTTCCCAGGTAAGGAGGGGAACAAGGAGCAGGAGAAAGAAGTCACAAGTATATCTTACTTGGTAGTGACAGGCATTTTACCATCAATCTTCTCCAGTGCCTGCTTTCCTAGCATGCGCTTATCCACTGAACACAGTTTAATATCCCAGTTGAAACAAGAAGTAGACTCAGAACAGTGAAGCAGCATGGGATGCCTGGCAGGCAGTGAGGAGCAAACAAGTCCCACCCCTGCTTCATACCCATCACTTCCACTCACTAATCAAAGACTGCAAGTCCACTGCAGACATGTGAGCTTTGGAAATGCAGCAACTTGTGGTAAAACCTGCCTGTGGCTACACTTCTACAGATACAGAAAAAGTGAGGTTTTAACAGAGAAAAAGCCAGAGCCATGCTCTACTGAACAGAGCGCCTCAACTGTGAAACTTGCCTCTACTTGCTGGTCTCATCCTGCCCAAGATCAGAGCAGCAGTGATTCTCCACAGGCTCAGGTGAGCAGCTTATCAGGGCTACCAGGGAGCGGAGGCTCTTGGAGCCCTCTCTATTGGCACTGCACTATCTCAGGAGCACCCTGCTTAAACTCCAGGAGTAGGCAAGAATCCTTCTGCTCAGGGTGATTCACGGAAAAAAGACGCTACAACTCGAACAGAGTTACACAGGAGGTCTGTTTACTCAGGCACCGAGGTGCAAGGGGATCTCTCCACAGAGCTTGCACACCCACGGCACATTTTACCAAAAACTGATAGAGTGTGGATATCCATATTCATTGCACTACATAACACACACATCCATATGCATGAGTGAGGCTGGGTTAGTTCGAGAGGCTGGTGTCAGCAGTTGATGTCATCTTTGCACCTGCGCATCGCCTCCTGGTGGGCGTCTTTGGGAGGAAGGCTCGTAGTCTTTCTCACTTTGTTTTTTCCCCGGAGCATGCACAGATTCTCTTGGCAGATTTCTTGAATAACAAGAGTATTTTTCAGACTATTTACTTTCTGTCTTATCTAAGAGAACCAATAGAACTTCTACCATCCGTATATGGCTATCTTTACTGATCACTAAGATTCCAACTAGTTAGAGCCACCTGTTCCTCAAGGCCAAAAGTATAATATTTTGCTGGACATTGTAGCCCTTGGTAGATTTTCACAGTGAACTGCTTTGTTTTGATGAACACAGCAGTCCTTGGTAAAATTCCACAGAACAGTCTGGGCAAGCAGGATTCTTAGCAATATTGAAAAAAGTACTATAGCTTGCTATAAGCAAGTAAATAAGTTGCTAAGCAGTTTTCTATAAGTAAATAAGTAAATAAATCTCAGAACAAGTAATCATTTCTCTGTATCAAGGGGTTGCAGGAGTCCTTCAGCAGTGGACAGGCTGTCTTCCCAACTGCTTTCACCTTCCTGGGTCCTTGCAACCCCAAACTGGGGAGTCCGAGTGACAATAACTAGCTGTCTTAATGTGGCTTTTATTACTGTGACAGTTTCTTACACCGACATCCTGTGCTGGCTGTCAGAAATGGAGGACTCTGTCCAGGCTCCCAGATGCTGGGGAGCTGAAGAAATTCTATGGAAAATTGCTGTACAGATGCTTTCTCCTTTGCCTTCACTCGTTTCCCACTCAGAGCTTCTTTATGTTCTTGCTTTATCTCTTTTCCTTGTCCTCTTATGTTTAAACAAGCACCACTTGCACCCTCTCCCATAAGGAAGTTTTCCATGTGCTGCTGTTTCCCCTCTCAGCAGGGCGGTGGCTTGTCTGGGAGCTCTGCCCTGGCTTCCCTTTGCTCCCCAAATACACCCGCCTGTCACCATTTGCAATAAGCAGAGGCCTCTTAGAGGGGGTAGGTATGGCTGTTAGATGCAAGTGTTTACGATCATTATTAGAAGCTGTTCTTGAATGGAGAGACATTTCCACAGATACTTGGTTGAGTACATTGCAAGAGTTTCCAGTATCTTCTTTAACAGCAGTGTGTTTAGTTTTACAATACCACCTTGAGACATGGGAGTGTTCTTCTTTTTTCTTGGGGAAGGAATTACAGCTGTAGCATGTTTGCCAGTTCTTGTATAGCCCTGTGAGGTTTTTAGTTCTGTCTGAGAAAGGTTTGTCCTGCATCATAAAAATACTTTGTGTCGGGAAGTCCATAAGGAAGGCACGCCTGTGTAATTGAATCCAGGAGTTCACTCGGTGAGCTCCTGCTGGGCCAGAAAACACACTCACTTGTTACACACGGTCCTGCAAAGGCTGGCAGCCAAAGCATGGAGGGTTTAGGAAACCATACCCAGGATGGGCAAACATGCTGAGCTACCGTCTGTAAAAGGGGTTTCAAGACTCACAAATTCCATCTAACCTTGGCACAGTTGTGGAGATAACCTATTTCTGTCTTTGAAGTTGGATGCTCAGATATCTCTAGATTTTGCAGTTTTTCTCAATGTAGAAGTGGTGAAGTTTTTTTTCTTCTTAAGCAGTCTCTTCCTTAGCATAGGTAAATTGCCAAAAGCAATCTAAGAAAAAGATGCAGCTTTTAATTAAGCCACATGTCTCTGCAGACCTCCCTTGTTCCGTATGGAAACGCTGCCTTCCAGATGCCACCTGTCTGTATCTACAATATCTACCGTGTCCCTGGGCAGCAGCTGTGTGCTGAACTGCTGCCCTTGGGGTGTCAGGGATGGGTGGGACCTCACTGGTGTCCCTTGGAAAGCTTGTTTGAACAATTGTCTCCATCTCCATGTGTGAGCTTCTTTATTCACGCTATCCACTGCAAACGGGGTTTATAATAGTAAATAAAACATCAGGGATCCAAATTCTGGTGATGACAGTACTTGTAACTACCTGACTACCCTGAGGCCTTGCCCACGGGTGACTACCCAGAAAAGTGTCTAGTCACTTTTGGGATGTGCTTTACAAAGGCAACTAAATCAGGAGAACATCTATTATGGAGCAGAGGGGTAAACATAATCTTTTCTGCAGGGTTTCAACATTTCTACAACCCAACATGTCTTTTATTCCCCAAAGCACAACATGAGATCTTTTTAGAGTAGAAAATTATGTTTAATATGTTTCACGATGCATTTGAAGTCCAGCACAGAAACTTTTTCCTTGTGCTCAGCTCTGACTAAATCTGCCTTGGTTTCTCAGGAGAAATGCTTGCTAGGAAGGAGAGCACTCTGAGATCTCCTTTGATGTACTGATGAAATCATTGCTGTGTTTTGTATTCCAGCAGGCATGCCACTGTGCTTTATTTATAGTTTTAATACAATGTCATTTTATATGTATCAAAACTGGCAGTGAAATTAATATACACTATATAAATGCATTATAGAAAAATAACTCTGACGGCTGCTTTAGAGAAGTGATTAAAATTTAAAAGGCAATTTGCCAGCAGGAGAAAACAAAATAAACTCATTATTTACCATGGCTACATCCCTAATGGAGTGTGGAAATTATTTTATTAATATTTTTGGTATCAGAGGGAGATTTTTTTTCTTGACAACTAGAGAAGGTCTGCTTCTTCACAGGAAAGATGGTTGCTCCAAAAGTTAACACTTTCTGTGGCAAACCCCGTTACTCTGGCAACTGCTTTCCATCCAGAAGATAATCTTCAAGAAATAATTCTCTCCCTCCATTTTGGGCCAACATACTTGTAAGCCAGCTTGGTTTACTCCTCTAGATGCTCATAGCGTTTCCTCTAGCAAGAAATCTGTGTAGAGGTGTTGGTCCACCAGGTCACTGGAGCTTTGCAAGAAGGGTTCAGCAAACGCTTTGGCTAACTTCTATAATAAAAAAGGTCCTTGGAATTTTCAAAGCCTGGAAGGTACCAGTATCATAAGCAGCAGAAAAGAGAAAGGTCTTTTCCAAAGTCCTGGTGAAAAAGGCAGAGGGATGGGTCATAAAACTGTTCACAAGGCATCTAGATCTGTGACCTGGCCCTTCTCAGCCAGACCTTCATACCCCTCAGCCATTTTCTTACCAGGCTGAAATCTAGGACTTCCCTGGACAACTCTTGTAAGGCCGTTGTTTGTAAGCCCCTCTCCCTAAAACCAGGAATTTTGCTGAAACCAGACTTCTAGAGCTTTATTTATAATGACTTTCCCAGTACAAGCTTAACTTACTTCAACTTACCCTTTTAAATCAACTGTGCTGCAGACCACCCCACACTCTAGACTGTTGTCCTTATAAAGATCATCTGGCACTTCAAACAGCAGGAAGAAACTGTACTCCTGAGAGCTGTGACCACCTGTGAATTTAAAAAAAAAATTTTTAATTGACTTAGCACAAAGGGACATAGCAACGATTTTCTTCTGACAAAAAAATTAGCCTTAAGGTTCTGTAAATTGGATAGCAAGGAAATAAAAACTTGAGATGTGTTAACTGGTTGTGTGGAGATGTATATGGACTGAGCAATTAGGATGTCATTCTAAGAGGATGCTTGTGTAAAAAAGATGGTTGTTGGGCTGGAAGGTTTTGATGTAGAGATTTTGGAGCCTTTTACTTGAGAAGGTAACTGTTGCCTGAATAAGGTAAGTGGAAATTTTGAAACAGTGGAAGATAGTGCCCTGAATAGTCCTTGGGATATATGTCTGCTGCATGTTAAGTGCACGCATGAATGAGATGAATCCCACTTCATTTTGGCTAGCTGCCTGTTTTACTTATTGCAGTACAAGACCTTGTGTTGTAAGAACAGTTCTTTAATGTTACTAGCATAAAAGGATAGCATAGCAGCCTTTTTGCATGCGACTCTGTAATAATATTAGTATTAGTAATAATATTAGTATAATATTAGTAGAGCAAAACCCACAACTGTAGCCAGGTCTTACCTCTTCAAGCTAATCTGAGTGTCAGCAAACGTATCTTGTAATTAAATATTACCTTAGTCTTTTCTAGCATCTAGGTTTATTCCTTCAAGACTTGGAACTAATTACATTCAGGTTTAACCTTAGCCTAGGCAGCTTTTGTTGATAGGCCTTGAAAGTGCTAAATTCTAAAGGCTGACCTTTACTTTTTCTAACAGTTTGGATCTAAAATTTTAGTAAGGTACAGTTGCAGGTACTGCTTCTGAGGAATTTTAACTGGTGCCTTCCTTTAAAATTTAAAGTTGTGATGTCAGCTAAGGAAGTAAAAAAATTTTACCCAACTCAGTGGAGCACCATGTAGTGAAGCTGTAATCTGAGTAAACAAATTGGGTGCTTACTGGACCCTGCTGCAGACCTTTTGTCTTGGTTCCCTTGGGTCTGGGGTGCCTGCAGTGAGATCTGGTGCCATCTATCTGGGCCAGAAAACCGTAACTTTTCTTTACATGGCAGCTATGGCAACATGGAGTGTATTGTAGTTAGCCTACTACTACGATACTAGGAGTATCCTACTAGCCTACTCTTGCCTCTGCCCCATGTAGGTCTCGGGTGACAGGTGTTTGCTTCTTCCCTCCCCCAGGCAGAGGAGATGCCCACCAATCTCCTTCTGTCGCTGAGTCTGAAGAGGAAGGGAAAATGCCCCTTCATCTTTTTAAGGGACCTGCTACTCAGGCACGTTCAGGAAAATGCCGCACACCGTGACTGTGTCTTCCTGGGTAGGTCTGAAAGGTCTTGCCATGTTTGACACCTTTTAGAAGTGAAACGTAGTTTGTTGTTAGCTTCTGAGTACGAGTAACTGATTTTTTTAGTGGAGGTTTTTGGGTTTTGTTTTTGTGGTTTTTTTTTTTATTTGGTTGTTTCTTTCTTTTTGGTTGGTGGGTTGGTTTTGGTATTTTGTTGTTTGGGGGGTGTTTCTGAGTAAACCTGCTCAGCCCAGAACTTCCCTGGGCATGCCCATGCCCTCCTGTAACACTCAGGAGAATTCAACAAGCCTTCTGGTCAATGTCACGCGCCCTCAATATCAGTAATCCCTGCCTATGCTCTATGATGGGACTACCGTCACTTGCCTCTAAGCAGCCCATGTTCTTCACCAACATGCCTCTCATGCACAGGTATGAAATAAAATGGTGCTGTCTCACAGCTAGGAAGTTTGGACCACAGAGACTTTTTGTGTCAGAGTCCTCAGATGTCCTCAGGTGCCCTTGGTCACCTGTTTCCAGTCCATCTTGTCCAGGGTCACAGATATATCAGTCTCTCCAAGGCTAGCTTTCACCTGCAAAACTAGGAGACGGCAGAATGATTTTGGACAGTGGTTAAATTCTTAGGTACCGCCTGATGCCAACAGCTGAGGGACAAGGCCTGAGTTTGAGGAAACCCTTGCAGGGTGACCTATTTTCCCTGACCCATGACTGCCCTGACCATACCATGAGTGCCACTTGAAACTCTGAGAAACTAACATATGCTAAATACAGTTTTGTCAGATACAAATCTCTCTTCCAAGCAGAGATTACCCAGATGGTGAACTGCTCAGGGAAAATTAACATTCTAGAAATAATAAAGCAAGTTTAAACCTGTTTCTATGCATCTGGCAAGACCTTTCAGGCTAATAATGGAAAGGACAGCAGTATTATGTAGTAATGGGCATCCTTTCCCTTGTTCTGTAACCTGCACTTCATTAAATGGCAACCTTTCTCCTGTCCTTAAATAGTAAACTATAGCAGTAGCAGTATAAAAGCATTTCAATATTTTATACCAGCTAAGGCTGCCTGCTATCCATAATTACAGTCAATACTTGGACTGGAGAGAAATGCCTTAATTTTCGTAATGTTTCATGCATGGAAAAACAGTCAGGCTTTTCCTGTATTTCTAATTGCATTGGCTGGCTCTAGATGAGTGTGCTTTTCCAAATTATTACCAGGCGCTGGCAAAAGTAGAACTGAAGTAAAACCTTCCTGCAACTAAATGCCAGTCCTCGCTGCAGCCTACTTGTGCAAGCTGCCATCACAAGTGCCATTTAGCTTTGGGACCCTTAGTTCCACATTCAGAGACCCTAAACCTTGATTAAATTCTGCCTGGAAAGCAATCGACCTGGGAGCTCTCTGTGCCCTAATGAGTGCCAGTTTTGTGTTGTGCCATCCCTTGCAGCCCTGGGGTCCTGCTGGGAGGGAAAGTGGATGCCTGAGGTCTTGGATGGGGCAGAGATGAAGAGCAACTTTGCTCAGCCAGTGAATTACAGGTAGAAGAGAGGAGAACAAGGGAGAAGCCATAGGTTGCAGGGATCTCTCCAGTCTCCCATGGGTTGTCTTGCTGGTCTGTGGGAAAGGAATGTCAATCAAATGAGGAGAGATGATTTATGCGCAGCTGATATTCTAACTGCAAGCACTGCCAAAATACCTATAGCACTGCTGAATCCTTACTGTAAGTCTAATTTGGTCAACACAGCTGAGCACAATCCAGAGCAGAAATGTCTTCATCACTCACTGACGTGCACGGTAAATTTACACATGCTTGTGTTACTGCTGGTTGCCACTATGCACCTGCAGTATAGGCTCTCTAGGTATGTTGCAGCTTGTTGGAATTAAACTACAGTTGACATGAAAGCTTTCATGGTAAGCAAAGATGAACTGTTGACCTGAGAAAGAAATTATTTCACTGTCTTGCCAGAAATATCCCATTTAAAACCTATCATGTATTCGCCATGTATGTGTGTGAAAGTTAAGGGAGCTAATGCACAAGTAGCCCTGACACCAATGACTCTGGGCCCTGGGCTGTGCAGTCTCTCAGGACTAGGACACGGTAGGGCTGAGTTTTCCACTGTTGAAGGTATGTGCTTGTTGCTACTGGCGCGGCCTCAGATGCATGGTGCGCTGGCAAAGAGGAAGATCGGAGGAAGTGCTTGCTGTCCTGGCAGCTCCACTCCCTGTGCTGGCAGCCACAGGTCTAACAGCAGTGGCTGGGAGAGGAAGCCCTGCCCCCCTATCTGGAGAACAGGCTTTGCAGAAAGAGGGACCATCTCTGGCAGGGATCTGGGGATGGGCAAGGAAAGCAGTACCTTTCCATGTAGGCCACGGGTCCTCAGCAGGTCTGATCTGCTCCCTGCAGTTGCTGTGGTTTTGCCCACAAGGCCTTTTCCCATCTCCTTTTCTTTCACGGGAATGCATGGCAACTCCTCAGCATTATTAAATAACAGTGCTATCTTACATACAGTTCCTCACGATCTTTGCACACAGCAGATGTGTACCTTGATGCAATGCATGGGGGTACTTGGCTATGGCTGGGCTGAGGACCAGGGCACTGACCTGCCCCAGGGCTAGCCACTGAATACACTCCACGTGCTACTCTCTGTCCCCTTCTCAAAAAACCACAATGACTTTATCTCCTCTGGGAAAAACCCATCTTCTCTCTTGCCCATGCTTAGGAGACATTTCATGGCCAATAAACATAGCCATTTCTAGTCTTCTTCTAAGTGAATGCATTGGGTCTTTGGAGGCTTGGTTCCAGGGGAGATTTCCCTTGGCTCTCCCAGCTCTCTGCCTGCCACTGTTTTTTGAACACCGGTTGGGTTAAATACAGACTCCAGACCAAATGTTTGTGGGAGGAGGGCATCTCTGCGTAGGCCGTTACAAATCTCCCAGGGATTTGTGATCCCCATCGCTGTAGATTCAGCAATGAGGACCACTGCTACCTATGGACTCTCACTGTCTATTGGATTATCCCCTGGTTATACTCTATACTCTGCCTATTTCCATCTAAAATACTGCATGTTAATTTTACATCCTGGTCCTTTAGAGGCTGGTAGGAGCTTCCACCTTCAAGGGAGCTGGGTTTACAGCTAGATAAGTAGTGTCACTCAGATCTTTTGCCTTGTGTTTCTTTAGTTAGTGGGGTTTTGTTTGGGTTTGGGTTTGGGTTTATTTGGGTTGTTGTTTATTTATTTATTAACTATTTCAGGTAAGTTTACATTTTAGAGAAGAGTCTTTCTCTGGAGAAGCCATTAAAGCCTTGGTAGTTTACTCAAGATGTTGTGCCCCAGTGTACTTGTGGTTTGAACTGGTGCCTCACAGAGAAGGTGTCCCAAGAAACACAAAGGCAGAACTACTTGTAAAGGAAAAAACAGATTAAAACACCACAACCCCATTGTCAGAGAAATTGTTGCAAAGTAGGGATGCTAAATTTGAACAAGATGACTGTCAGCAGCTGAGAAAGGGAGAGGAATTCACCAAGCGCATGTTTTGGGAAGAATTCTCACATGTATGAGGAAAAAACCCTGCAACAAGCATGGCCTGGTGTTATAACCCGACTGCAGTGTCATTAACACCAGAGTAAATCCAAATGGCACTCAGGGCAGGGAAAAAATAAAAAGAGGGGAAAAAAATATCAAACCTCTTAATCCAACATTTTCCTACACTGTTTAAAGTGGAGCCCAGTAGCACCTAGATTGAATTATCCTAGAGAAACACAGTTGTCTAATGACTTACATGGCATTTCGAGATTGATGACAATCCCAGTTTTGCCAGTCTCCCTCACATGAAATATTGCACACCTGTCTGCTTTTATATTCCCTGACAGCCAGGTCAGATTTGATAATTCTTTCTCTAAACCAATGTACCTGTATTTTCTTTCTCTTTAGAAATGAGAGTTTATGGTGGTTTTGATGTGTTAAATAGAATCCATTGTCTCTTACATCTCTTAGCTCCATTTTGGTATTTTTCTATAACAAAAGACTTTATTGAAGCTGAAATATGTAATTTTACAAACTCCTACACAGCCATAAAGCACACAGATATGTATTGTATCTGATTTACACAGCAAGGTCACCAACTGTACTAAACTGGTTAGGTAAAATAAACACTTAGTGGTGATCAGGATGGGGAAAGAGCCAGTTTTGTGCTGGGACATGTCAGGGCGGTGTCTTTTGAACCAGACACAAAGTCATTTGTTTTTATCCACCTTGGCTTCATAGTCCCTGCTAGGGTAACACACGCAGCTGGAAAAGTCCTTCCCCATTGTAGCTGCTTGCATATGTCTTGGTCATTGTGGTACGGGGATGTGCCCCTTGTAGCTGTCCCCTGCTGAACAGGGGACGAAAAACCACTGAGCAGGACCACCGGTGATGCCTTTTAATGGGGAGAGAAGCCCCAAAAGCGAGTGATGCTGCTTTGTGAGCAGCTTTTCTGAGGGAGGACTGATCCCCTGATGCTCAGGGCCATGCCACGTTTCTGTCCTGGGTGGAGGCCTCATGCCCAACCTGGCTTGCAGGGATGGGGAGGTTGCTCCCACTTGTTAGAAGGAGGTGTGATGGGGCTAATGCCTCTGAACTGGTCACCTCCGTGATGATAACAAATCCTCTTCCCCTCTCCTAGGACCATGGTCAGAAGGACCTTTTGTGTGCCACTGTCTTAAGTAAGAAATAGGAGAACACTTCTCAAATGAAAAGGTTTGATGGGGAGGAGGGACATTTGTCAAGAATTCTGTTGCCCTAAAGAAGGCAGCTAAGAGATAATGGCAAAAATTATTTTAAACAGCAAAATAATTATTCTACTTTTCAGCCAGTCATAGGACAGGTAAATATATATGTACATATATTTATTTTGTGGGTGAGAAAAAAACTTCACAAGTGATTTTGCAATCTTTTCTTAGGTTAAGACCATCTGTTTACACACAAATGGCAGGGTGCCAGCCACTGAAGCTGGGGCAGGAAGCAATGCCAGTGCAAAGGCTGCATTCAGCCTGGCCAAAGTCACTTTGATTTGCAGAATAGCCTAGATTCCATCCTGGAAGTCTTCCCACCTCCTCATTTCAGTTACTGAGTCAGAGAATCAGTTATTTGAAAAACTCTGTTTTGTCTCTGCAGTTTGGCTTGACACCTTGCTGTTGCATTCAGGTTCCCTTTCTGGTTCCTTACTTCACATTTAATGCCAAGAAAAATAAATTTTTATGCTCATCGAAGTGTCTAGGACCTGTCTCTCCTTCCAGAGAAAAAGCCACACCTGTGGGTAAAATCGACCCTCCTTCAAATTCATTACAAAAATTCAGAAGGGTTTTCAAGTATTCTTCTGAAATAGAAAAACTAGAATATTCTCTAATTAGTTGAGGAAAAAACCATTTTGATCAAGTGTTCATTTAATTTTTTTCTTGTTCTTGGAAGAGTTTTTATACAAATGTGAAAATTAATTAGGATATGGAATGTATAATAGGATCTTGTTTATTGAACATATTTGTTGAAAGTTTCTAAGAGCTGAATATTGCATTAATTGATGTGTGATTGTATTTCAGCTTCTCGTGGATGCCATCTGGTCTGGTTAAGTTGCTCTGTTGTTTTATATGTTGTGTTGTGTTGGGGGTTTTTTCTTAAGATTTTGTGCTTACTTGGGAGGAAGAGTAAGTGGGAGAGAGGGAAGTGTGGACAAGTTGGAGGAAGGATGAACAGGATCAGTTCTGATGAATTAAGTTTGTATACATGCTTTAGATTAGGGACTGGCACCCTGTGACTAGAAGGATGGATATAGCTCACGCAGATTTGTGGACAGAAGTCAGCTAATGTCAAGAATGAGAGAGAACATCTGCTGAGCCACTAGTGAAAAACATGCATCTTTTTATCCCCTGCAAAATGGACAACATTTTCATAGTTGCATATAGCATGTGTAGTGGGGGAGCTGAATTCTTCCTGGAAGGGCCATGTCTAGACAGACAATGCAGCTACTCTGCTGAATGTGCTGCCTACCATCCCTCAACAAGCAGTGTGTTTGTCAGTAGTGACATTTCTTTCTGTTCTCCTTTGTCCTGGTGTCAAGGAGGAGTAATCCGCTACCTGGAACCCAAATCAAGAGGCTCCAGATCTTCTGTGCCCAAGGTGTTGTCTTTCCATTCTGAGGGCTCAGTCCCCTTTGGGCTAGCAAGAGATTCTTCCTTCATGAGACAGACCTTGTTTAGCCCAGCAGAGACCTGGCTGCCCATGGGCAACTCTGTGTTTGCATGTGGTGATCCTGTTTCTGTGCTGCTCCTTTGCTGGCCAGCCATAATCTTTTCCCAACTGCCAGCCCAGGACTGTGCTGTCAGAGTGGTTTTCATCTCCTTGATCACAGATCTTTCCCTCTGCCTCCCAGGTCCTCATCAGTGAGTGCTAACCCTGCTTTTGGGCCATCTGTTCTTGTTTCACTCTACACAGGCAGCAGCAGATCTGCTGCAAAACTGGTTTCTATTCCACAGCAATAAACTTCTCTTCCCACTGTAGCCTCGGGGACAGCTGTGCCAGTGCAGACAGCCAGGGCTAGTCCAGGATTGGCCATGTGCTAAACGGCCAGCCACTATGCCCGTGCTGGCTGCCACCTCCAAGGGAGCAAACCAGGTGATCAGAAGGGCTGGAATAACTGTGCTTATTGTAAATACAGGCGTAAAGCAGCATTTCAGGGAAGATGTAAAATGGTTGCAGCTTGTTCACCTGATAGCATTATATTAAATGCCCCTCTCCCTATACCTTTATATTTAAGGTTCCGAAATGCTTTGGAGAAGGTCTTTTCTTTTTCTTCACATGTGTCCTGTGTCAGAGGCTGTGTCCTGAGAAAGGAACCGAAGATAAGGAGAAAGAAGAAAAATACCGTGTTTGTCAGATACCCGAACGGTGGGGGATTTCAAGAAAAGTAGCCAATAAAGTAATAGACAAACAGCCATGTAACCAATGAGAGTGATGTATGGATAAAAGGATAAAGTATATAAGATATGAGAGGAGCAATAAAGATGGCTATTCTGCTGCAAAAACATCGTCATGTCCATCTCTACCACGACACCTCGTTGTCCATTATATGACCTATTCAGTCCATTCTCAAATGTTTATCGCTCTCTCAACAAGGAGGTACAGATTGCAGTGGACTAAGGGACTGTACTGGTTTAAAAGCAAATAATTAAACCATGTTCATTTTTAACTTTCTCCACCAAGATGAGTTAGGAAGGGAATCTAAGGAAAATGCACATTTCAGTGTGAGTAGATGGGACCTACCATGTCAGCCCCATCCATGGAGGGGCTGGGGAAAGGTGGTGTATGATACAAAATGGAATTTTTGTGGAAAATCAGGCTCATCCCATGCCCCGTCGCTAACAGCTCACTCGACACAGGCAGCCTCATGAGTGGGAGGAAATGGCAATTCTTCTAATGGAAAGCATCTCCTCACTCCAAGAACAGATTGCAATCATTATGGTAACACCTGCCAGAGCCAAATAAAACCTGCTGGAGTAACACAGACATTGCTGAACCACGTGCCATGATCCAGCTTTCAGAAAGCAACCATTGCTACAGCAAGAAATTCTCTGTGTCCTGCTGACTCTACTTTCTGGAGGTGCTGGCACGGTCAAAGGAACATGCCAGACGGAAGTGCTCCTAGGATTTAAGTGGCCCTAGGCAGAGGAGCTCATCTTGCTCAGCACTTGGAAAAGTCCCCCTAGAAAATCCCTCCTCCCCAAAGCATTCTTCCACCTGACTGTCACATGGCTTCTGCAGTGGAGTTAGGAGGGCTCATACCTTTACTTTGGAAGTTGGTTTTAGGGATTTTGTAGCTCTTAAAGTCTACATTATCTGCATAAAATAAAATGTCATTTTTTTTAAAAAAAAAACCTATTAATCTAGAAATCTTCACCACTTAAACATTTTTGTCTTGTAACTATTGGAAACACAGACATAGTCATACTGCAGTCAGCTAATTTTTTCCATTGCTTTTGAGAAAAATAATCAGCTAATTAAGCAATCCCCTTTGGTCATGACATTACTGTTTTACAGCATTACCCTCTTTCTGGTACATAGGATATGTTATTTCTAGTGAAATCTGTTAAACTAAGAGCATATTTAATTACCAGACAGGCCTTGAAGTTAGTAGAATAATTGCACAGGTGTGCTCAATTTTCGACAGCCAAACCTCTTGGTCTGAGTCACCGAGAAACTACAGAGAGACATCTAGGACTCTGTGTTCTTTCCTTGTAACAATGATCTCTGATACTGAGCTTTTCTTCAAAGCTTTTCTCTCCTTTTCTTCCCTTGCCCCTCCTCCAATACAGCTTTTCAATAGTCTAGCTGCCACTAAAGAATTTCTTCATTTCTTTGACTATTTTTTTTTCAAAGAAGCCCCAGGAAGATTTCCAGAATTTGTAACTGTATTCAGTTACAATCATGTGTCAATTCTTCCCACAAAGAAGACATGTCTGTAAACAAATCTCCACTGTCCGTTAAAAAGCAGTGTTTTGCTTTCCCGTCTCTTGCGCTACTTATTCATTGGGCTATTCTGTGAAAAATTAAGGAGGAGTTCACTTGGATACACTGACGTGCATTGTAATCTCTAAGAGATTTATCTGTTTAGGGCTCTCTCATTTTTAGCCTTTTTAGGGCAGAGTCACTTATAGTTTCCTTGACTCTTGTTTGAAAATTACGTTGGGTGTAAGAGAAGCTATAGTAATTGGTGAGGTGCTGCGTTGTCCAGTCTTAGAAAGGTTCAAGATTTGGCTAAACAAAACCATGACAGACTTGATCCAGTGTTAACAATAGTCCTGCTCCAAAGGCAAGGTAGGTCTGGAGGCCTCCAGCTGTCCCTCCCAAGAGATACAGACAAAACATTATATGACATCAGTAGTGGGCATTTAAGGGTAGATGGCAGCGTCAAACTGGGGGGTTGTTCTCCTGCCCTCATCAGATATACGTTGGAAAACAGACTGGAAATTGTTGTTCTTTATCATCCTCAGCATCTACAGCCTTTTGAGGATGCTTATAGGATCAGCTGCTAAGTCCACCTTAGACAAGCTATCCAGACCATTTTTTTGCATCTACCATTCAACAGTGGATCAAAATTGTAAAATTCTGTGTTTTGACAGCATCTGTGTGTTGCTGGATGAGACGGTTTTCCTTTCAAGTTAGCATGAGCTTTTTTCCTTACTGCTCAACCTTAGGCTGTCCAAACTGCATTTTCTGAGCTATAGATAACAGCTAAATGCTTTGCAGCAGCCAGGAAAGACAACATCTGGATTAAAAGCATTACAGTTCTGGTCAAATAGACTCAAATAAGCATTACACATTACAGCTACTGGAATTAGGAAACAAACACAAAAGCTGAATCCTGGTGAAGGAAAAGGTGCTAGAACATATATTGATATTTTTACCTTACACCTTCTGAGAATTTCTTGGTAAAAGGACCACCTCTCCTTGTATTTTTTTCTCTCCTTCTTGATTATTATTATTTTTTTCCTGAATAGATGGAAATCTCTCTGTGGTTTTTTTAGATGCATGTTTAGTCTCCCTGGGATACCCTTTCAATAACTTACAGACCAGCAGTGTGGCACAGGTGTGGTGGGAGAATTGACAGTAGAGGAGCTCAAATCTGTAACCTTCTTTCCGACATCTTTTTTTTTCAGTTTACAGTTTGGAATCAAGCATATTTTGAAGTGTCTTAAAATATTAATGTAGCATAAGTAAAACTGAGTAGGTGAGGATTCGATTTTTCCAATGCCAGCAACTACAATGAAACAGATTAACTCTAAGGATTTGTCAGAAAAATGTCAACTTCTCTATGTTTTCCTGATAGTGCATAAAAAAAGGAGACATGGAAGCAAGATTCTCTCTTCCTTAGTGCCTGACAGCAAAGCTTCTCAGACTGTTTAAAGGGAAGGGCTGCTCACCTTCTCAAAAAAAAAAAAAAAAAAAAAAGTCTCCTGCAGTACTATATTTAACAGTTTCCATTTATAGATCAAAATTGGGCAAAACTTTTGAATAGTCATTTTCTACTTTCCTCTTTTTTCTTTTCTATTAATTTTAGGTTTGCATGAGAGCATGCTGAAGTAAATGCACAATTGTACACACAATACATTCGTGCCCACAGTTTGAAGTTCTCGGTTACTGGTAGAGAATGGGACTCTTGCCAAGAAAACTGGTCTTGCAGGGCCCAGAAAAGAGACGTAACTCTTCATACTGTACATCTTGAAATTATTTTCTTTGTTTTGAAGTGACTGATAAGAAGGGTTACATGTAGGTCCAGATTCATGGCAGATGAGACTGCTCTGCACTGTCATTAGGCAAGTTAATGGGCAGTGGTCCTGAGCAGACTATCAGGCTCAGAGAGCTTGTCAGGCTCAACAGCTTGAAATTTAGTGGCAGTTGCTTACAAGTGATGTTCCTGACAGGTCGATATTGGGGTTGATACTATTTAACACCCTTACTGATGCTTTGGATGATGGGGCAGAGCGTGCCTTTGTACTGGGTTTGAGTGGCAGAGTTTTTGGTAGTGGGGGCGGGTGCTACAGCGCTGGCCCCTGTGAGAAGCTTCCCAAAGCTACCCTGGCTCCAGGTTGGACCCGCCTCTGGCCAAGGCCAGGCCAGTTAGTGATGGTGGCTGTGCCTCTGTGATAGCATATTTAAGAAGGGAAGCCTGAAGAAGAGGGTTGGGACTTTGAGGACGAGCTATAAGAAGGACACCTATGTGAACTCCGAGGTCAGTGGAAGGAAGGAGGAGGTGCGCCAGAGCAGAGAGCCCCCCTGTACCCCATGGTGAGATGGCAGGGCCACCCCCCTGTCACCCATGGAGGTCACTGGAGGAGCAGAGATTCACCTGCAGCCTGTGGAGGACCCCGGGGACTCTGTGGGAAGAGGAAGCCCCCGCTGTTGTAGTTCAGTGCTGGGAGGACTGCAACATGCAGGGGTGACCCACAACAGAGCATCTCGGGAAGAATGCATCCTGTGGGGAGGACTCACAGTGGAGAGAGCTTGTGGAGGACTGTCTCCCATGAGAGGGATGCCACGTGGAGCAGGGGAAGAATGCACAAGAGTGCTTCCCCCATACACTGAAGGAAGGAGCAGTGGGACTGACTGCCCTCCCCATCCCCTACCCCTGTGCTGCTAGGGGAGAAGGTAGAAATATCTGAACAAAGCCTGAGCCCAGGAAGAAGAGAGGGGTGGGAGGAGCTGTTGTAAGATATTCTGTCTGTTAAGTGTTGGTTTTGTTAGTGTTTGAATTAAAGTGATGTTCTTGTTCTTCTTCCCCTAACAAGCTTGTCTTTTGCCTGTGACTGTTAATGGGTGAGCGACCCCTCCCTGTCTTTATCTTGATTCCTGAGCCTTTTGATTCATTTTTCTCCTTCCCAGCGCTGTGGTGGAAGGGGTGAGTGAAGGCTGGTGCTCAGTTGTCCTGTGCGCTCAAACCACAACCCTAAAGCATGACAATACTCAACTGGGAGATGCAAATAATATGCTGGAGGACAGGACTACCATTCAGAGGGACCTGAACAGGATGGGAATTGGGCTGGAAGAAACTAGGGAGCTCAATCAAAGCAAGTGCCAAGTCCTGCAGCTGGAACGCAACTGGGAAGCAGAGCAAACTGGAGCTAATGGATTAGAAAACAGCTTTGCAGAAGAGATGAGGATCCTGGTGTACAAGTTGCGCACTGTCAGGGCCACATCTGGATGCTGTGCTGAGCATTGGACTGCCTAGTACAGGACCAACACTGAGGTACTGGATCAAGTCCAGTAGAGGCCATTGAGATGGTCAGGGCTGAAGCGCTCAGTGTTGGAAGAGAGGTGGGGGGAGCTGAGCTTCTTCAGGCTGGGGAGGGGAAGCTCCTGGTGCCTGCAACTACCTAACAGGACAGTACAGATGAAACAGATCTAGGATCTTTTTGGAAGTACACAGAGAAAGAATAGGAAGCCATGGGCACACTTTGCAACCAGCGGAACTCCTATTACATATGAGATGGTCTTGGTTGCACAGTTGAGAGGTAGAGAACAACCTGCTGAAGGTAGGAGAATTTGAACTCCTTATTCAATGTGTGCTCTCTCAGAGCATCTGAGATGTCTTGAGCAAATGGCTCAGTCTCTGCAACTTGAGTTCCTGTTCTGGGGGTGGGCTGATGAAACAGCACTCTTGTCTCTGCATTATCTGAGGCTTCTGCAAGACAGAGACAAAAGAAGCAAGTAAGAGGAAGATAAACATCTCTTCTAGCTCACTGTAGTGGCTGGACATTCTAAAATGCACCATCAAGAAGGTCTTTGTCCAGTCACACATCCATCACATCTTGGGCCTACCTCCTGAAGAGCATTAATAGTTTTCCTTCCTCTCACATTAAGCAAGGGCACCTTTGGTAGTCCAATTCCCAGGTGACCAAAGGATATTGCTGGTTTTGCTCTTCAGTCTGCCACTGAGGCCACTTGGGTTTAGGATCAGAAGTCCCCAGGTAAACTGTGTGCAGTATTAGTCCTCCATGGGAGCTAATGAATCCTGGGGAACCTGACATTAATAAAACCCTGCCAAGGACCTGACTTCTGTCCCTAAAAAAACTTCAGGATTTCAGTGAGCTCTTTTTCAATCAGTGTAAACTAGAGAAAATCTTATTTTGTAAGTACATATCTGTGCACAGTAGACAGGGAGTGAGAATAACAATGCTTTAATAACTGACATTTACAGGCTAGTAACATTCTTGTGACTCTAAAAATGCTTCATAAATTTTGTAAGTTAGAAGGATGCAAGTATTTAGATTCAGCACCCTGGCAAACACGGGAAAGTTGAAAAGCCAAACACTCTAGCTCAGGCCAGTTTTACAAAATGCCAAATAAAAGCCTTCTGTAAATTTAATAACTGCTACTTCATGCCTTCAACATGAACTCAGAGGCGTTGGATCCTGGTTTAGACTGTGATGGGAGGACAGATTTTCAAACTGATCCTTGCGTGTGGAGGCACGTAGCCAAACTCTTTGAGATCAGGGTTAAAGTAAGTTAGTTTGCATTTACCGTAGGCTTGCAGCTATACACTGGAGAACTTCCCTGCAAGTCAGCTGATGGGTGACAACTCACAGGGCTGCTTGGACCTGACTGTGGGGCCAGCCCTGCCAGTATGAGGTTCGTGGAAACCCACCTATAAGTGCCATGGGGGAGGTGGGGCGATGGCAACATATACTGTGCCCAGAGAAAAGCTCCTGCCCCTGCTCTCTACCTACGCTTAATAGTACCTTCAAGAAACACAAAAAAACAATTTCTGTTTTGCCACTTAAAGCAGGATGAAATATTATTAATGTATCAAATGTTAGATACGTACTGAATGATTTGTTCCTATTCAAATCAGCAAATATGCATGTTGACCGTGTCACCAGATATTCGGTAACAGCAATGATGGATTCTTGTTTGTGGAGAATTGATTCTGTAGGATTTCTGATGAGCAAATCTGGAGCTGTGCAGCCGGATGCATGATAACTGTCAGCACAGCACTGCACATAACTTCCCTGCAAAAGTTTCATTTAATCTGTTGCTTTTAGGACATGTAAGAATATCTCCATTTGGCTCTCTTTTCAAAAAGTATACTTTGTCAGGGAGTTTCTAGTAGTACCTTAAAGCATTTTCAAGGAAGAATATCTTCATGAATCAAAGGTTTACATGCAATTTTTTTCATATCTTTAAACTTTTTTTGTTTCTTTATATTATTATTATTACTATTATTATTATTAAAATAGCATTTCTCTTACCTTCCTTCTTTCTTTCCCTCCCCTCCAGTTTCTTTTCTATTTTCTCCCCCCTCCTGCACTAGTAAAAGGAAAAGAAGGGAACACCACTTCTTGGTGAATACTCTTCCAAACACCTTCCAGTTATTATGGCTTGAATTGATGATCAACTGTCCGTTGTCCACTCTCTGCATCCTGTTTCTGCCTTTATTTCTTGTTATATGGTAAGTCTGTGTTGTGAGTCAGCTGAGGCAGTACAGGCGGAACTTTCAAAAGTGATAGGTCCTAGTCTTTGGTTTAGTAAGAAACAAAAAGCACTCAGGGCCTGAGGACCTAGTGCCGTCATAAATTATAAGAGAATCCCCTCTGCACAGGGAGTTGAAAACACCATATGTCGCCTCCCTGTATTTGTCCTAGTGTTTATTTCTTTAGGGTTTGGTTTTTTTTCAGGAGCTGAAAAGGCTTGTAGTATTACTAGGTAACTGAATTAATGGAAAATTGTCAGCTTGTTTATCCAATGAGTCTAACGAAGCCTATACACCTCATGTGATTTCTGTAAAGAAGTAAATCAGAAAAGACATAGAAAAGAACAGCAACAACATAGCACAAACCTGCATTCCATAATGCTGGGGTCAAAACTAGAGATCCATCATTTGGAAGTGGCTTAGTGGGAAACTCCAGCCTATAGTCTGTAACCCATGGAGCAAGTTGTATTTGTGATGGAAACCATATTGCTAATGGAAAGCCCTCTTCACTAAGCATGGCACAAAATGGGAACACTGGTCTGCACCTGTAATAAGTTCAGGAAATGGGAGAAGAAAAACAGGTAGCCTGGATATCTGGATGGACTTGGACAAAACCATGGGTCACGCAGAAGTTAAGCAGACCTGAACATCACTGTCATTCTGCATTAGATCTTAGTTACTGCAAAACATCAGTGGTGTGGTTCAAATTTTAAAAAATCAGTCAGCTTTAAATGTGATGAAAGTGCATTATCTTTCCTCAAGGTCTGCAAGTTTTATTGTTAAGATGAAGGGTGCAGTTCAGTGCAGGAATTCCCTTTCCCCAAAATCTCTAAGATTTCCATAGTTCAGCAAAGTTGCCTGAGCAGTTTCTGCTACTCGTTTCTCCTGTTGACCTCAGCAGCACAGTTTGTTTCCCCCAGCTTTGTCCATACGGCAGATTTCCAGGTGGTGTCCGCTTCATTTCCTTTGCAGGCAAACGGGCACATCTGATCTCTGTGCTCCTTACTTCTGGAAACCAGGGTATGGGGGCATCCCGCACTAGTAGTGAGGAAATGCCCTTAATATTGAGCACCTTAATGCATGCATTCTCTGCTGTGGCCAGTGCTACAGCAGTGCTGAGGTGCCTTAGACCCAAGTGATTGGTGAGCTCAGCTGTAGGAGCACTCAGACCTCAGAGACACTGATTCTGAGGTAGTTACCAACCCAAATAGTGCCAACTCCACTGGCAAGCTGGCCAACAATGCCACTTGTGGTTTTCCTTTCTCTTCTCAAGCAGGAAATTCTGGCAGAGATTATTTGTGAGGTGGGATAATCAGAAGACAACACTTCCTATTTATTAATTTGATTCTGCTGCACTTGGTCTGATCTCTATCACTCAGTGACGGAATCAAGGGTGGCTCTGCCAGTCCAGTCCATCCCTTTGGGCAAAGCAGGTTTCACCCAGCCTGTTTTTTGACTTCCAGGCTCATGACAAGCCTATTACAGGTTCTGACCCTTGCAAATGTCTTTCCTGCTGACAATACATACGCACTAATAATAGGCAATGCAATCTTTTTTTCCCATTTGTAGTGATTCAGGACTTTTGTAGCTACTTCAGAGTTAACTGGGTTTAGTACCAGAAGCTGTAGACTCTTTGGACACTGGAGTTACTTTGAAAAGACCCTTTTCAATGGGTAGATCGTTTGAGACAAAATAATTGACAAAAAAGTTTGGAATGTAAATGAATGTTGCTGTTTCAATTTTGCTGTTGAAAGTTATCAACTTCTGACACCTTCCTGCTGAATGTTACAAGATGGATGATCCTGGGGTATGATTTTCCTTTTTTCTCTCTCTCTTTCTGCAAGCTTTTACAATATCCTCAACTTCAAAAATAAATAAAATCAGAGATCAGAAGAAAAAGCAATTTAGCTGCTTTCTGCCTCTGACAAAGAAGATAACAAGCAAATAAACAAACAAAACCCCCTCCAAAATCTTCAAACCTGAAGATGGGGGAAAACAAGGAAAACTTTTGGGGAGTCCCTTGAACACGTACATTTAGTCCTGAACAATCACAACTGGAGAAAATTATTCATACTCTTGAAGGTGTACTATCTGGAAGATTTGGAAAATGTGATCTTTTTTTTTTTCTTTGAATCTTGCAAAAGGATAAAGAAATGACATTTCATAACCTTAATGATAATTTCACAATTTCAACTTCTTTTTTTTTTTTTTAATATTGGTGTTGCACATTTCTCCTGCTGTGCTTAGTCTCAGCACTCACTTGGTAATTCTACAGGTTTCTCTTGGTGTTGGCTTATCCAGTGTACGGTGGAGTACCTGGTTATCTCTACCCTTATTCTTTTTCTGCTCCTGTGAAGTCCAAACCTAGGAGTAGCTACTCATTCTTGAAAGGATTTTACAGAAATGATGGTTGTGACAGACATTAGAACAAGGGGTAACAGCCAGAAACTGTTTCTGGAAGCTCAGGTTTGACAGTAAGAAAAATAACCTGCCCCAGGGTGGTGAAGCCACCCAGAAATATGGGAGATGTCTACCCTTGGAAGTTTCCAAAGTCTCTTACCACCATGTGTGTCATGCTGTGGGCCAGAGGGATGGGATTAGGCAGTGCAGGCCAGGAATATGCAGTGTGGTTTGCAGCCATGGAAACACATCCATCCACGCAAGGCCCAGCTGTTGGTGGCAAAATTTCTGTATTCTGCCACTGAGAAATTGCCCAGGCACCACTGAACACTGAACAGTCTCCCTCTGTTCCCTGCACACACTGGTAGGCTTTCCCAAAACTGTACTCCTCCCTGAGCTGGTACTTTCTAGACTAATGCAGACAGTGACAGCAGCTCCTCCTCACCACGGCTAGGCTCGTGAACCAAGGTCTTCTTGTGTCCCTTGTGCAGTGGGCTTCCCGTCCCCATGCAAACCAGCAACTTGCTCTTTACTGGGTGCCTGATGAGGCTGTAAGCAATGTGACCTGTCTGTGTGTGGGGACACTAATAGGTGTGTATGGAAAACAGCTAGCGTGATCCACTCACCCTTTTCACACCTGTGTCGGAAAGCGTGCATCTGACTATACAGCCAGACTTCAGGCACTGAGCTCCCTTCCTGTAGGAGCTGTGCGTATTAGCACCTAAAACCACGTTGCAATTTGTGCCACCAAACTCCCTCCTCTCCTCTCAGTTTTTATCACCCCAAGCTTTGAAGTCATCGTGATCTTTCTGCTTTCCCTCTGATGCACTGCAGCAGCCTCCAGCTTTGTATCATCATCAGTCGACCACCGCAGCTTATGGGCCAAGGTCACTAATGACTAATAAGCTGTCTTGTGGCACCAGCTCAAACGTTTTTCTCCTTTGTCTTGGCTTATGTTTGCAGTGGCTCTGAGACTCATTATTCACTCTGGAGCTTTGCACTGTGGGGTGGAGGACAAAAGGGGGGAATGGCAGGGGATTTGCAGAGAGCTAGCACTGGCTCATGCCCTTGCCGGCTTTGCTCCCTGCCTTGGGCAAGGAAAATGCAGGTGCAACACAAGCTCTGTGGATGTGCGATGTGGCCTGAAGCACTGTCCATGCCACCCAAGCATGGACACTAAACTAGTAAGCCCCACAGCCCCTTGTCCTGTGATAACTGAGTACAGAAGCTGAGAGCACCTGCAAATCTGGGGTGTCTCAGACACAAAGGACAGATAGGAGTAGCTGAAGTTAAAAAACCCCACCAGTTTTCTACAAATGATTTAAGGAAGTCCAATCAAAGCAGCATCACCCACTCAGGCCAAACCCAAATGTAGTTGCTATTTGGGAGTTATTTCCAGCTACTAACAACCTTGACAGGTAGCAGATTATTAGGCTAACGGTCTCTGCTGCTTTATGAGCTGTCAGTCCCCTGTACTGTTCCTTAGTCCCTGGAAAGTGGCTGCATCTCTACTGAAGGTAAGAGAAGTGAATAAGAAGCCCTAGATCCCGCATGGGCAGAGGTCTGAGAGTTATAAACTGAGGCAAGCCTAACACCAGTTCCTTCTGCAGCACCAGAAATGCATTTAGTCCTTCTCAGAAAAATCCAGCACCACTCACTCCATGGACCTCAGAGCAGTTTGAGATCACAGATTGGACTAGCAAGGGCATTGGTGCCACCTCCACATTCACTGCTCTGTGGTGTCAAACCCATTCATAGAGTAAGCTGAAGGATATGTCCACACATCAGGGAAAAGAATATTCAGGAGCCCAACATCTCTTTGTCTTTCCTCACCCATGGCTATGATGATCTTTTGTCCATGGGTTAAAGGAGTAAAATGCAGCAGAAAGGCCACTCTAATCTCTGTTCTGTTGAAACAAATTTTCTGTTGAAAGGCAAGCTAACAAAGACTCAAAGCAGTGATGTTAGTGCTCAGAGGTCTGAGCCCCAGGTTATAATGGCACTGCTGTACTGATCTTGCAGAGAGGGTTGGTTTGTTAGTAGACAGGATTGGGTATGGCTTCAGAATGATTTGCTCCCATATTTGCCAGAAGTTCTGGCAGCTGCTTGGAGAAATCAAACAGGCAGCAACTCCTCTGTGACCAGGACTTCCCTGGGGCAGGGCAGGACTCCATCCTCTGCACTTCGGTTCTTTTTCCTGCTGTGCAGGAGAATTTTGGGGCAGCAGTGCCCCATATTTGAAAACTCACGATGTACACTACTTTTCGCCTTCTACCTAAGATGGGTACCTTGGCCAGCCAAGACAAACCAAATTTTGTCCTGCTTTGATGTAACAAGATGCACAGGCTAAAATACTAAGGCCAAGCTGATGGTCTTGGCTGCAAACCACTTGAAATTTCCAGGAGCTTGTAGATATTGCGAGTAGATACCATGTTCTCCCATTGCTCGTCTTTCTGGGTAACCCTAGTCATTTTCTCATCTTGTTTGGCCTCCAAAATTATGACAGCATGTGGGACATTAAAGCTGAGCTTGAAATCAATGCACTTCAGAGGTCTTTCTAGGACTTGCATAACATGAGGGAAAACTGTTGAAATGGAATTTTGCTTAATTTCCATATTACAGGAGCTGTTTTCCACAGTCTTTTAAGTGAAACTGCAGGATTTCAGGGTGAATTGTTTAATAACTTTTAAGAAAAAAACGCAAAAAGTCAGTTATTTTCTAAAGAAATATTGGATTTGCAACAGCATGGAGGGATATATTCCAAAATGTGTCATTTGGAGGAATGGGGAATCCTCTCTCTTTCTCTCTCAATTTGGTTTGGTTTGGTTTTTTTTCTGAAAAAAATTGAACCATGTGCCCACAAGGGAGTTGTGGATTGATTTTTCTCATGTTCCCATTCTTCTCCTTGATCCTGATATTTTGTTCAGATTGTACTTATCACTACGTGCCATCTTCCCAATACCAGTGGCAAAACTGATGCATGGTGTCAGTTTTGGAGGCTGAGTTTGCAGACCACTGCAAGCTCTTGAGACACTGAAGTAACATTGCCAAATGGAAACATCCCGGGCTTTCACTAAAATGATCCTTATGCAAGCCAAGACAGTTTCAAAAGGAATTACCGTCATAGGGAACTGACTATGTGCCAGTGTGCTGTTTTAGACCAGTGTGATGGAGGTTGGAGGGGAATCTCCTTAGGAAATCAAGCTCCTTCAGAAAGAGAGGCTCATACCTTCTGAGTCTATGAAACCTGCTGATGTTCAGGTTTCTTTAGACCAGGATTTAAATTTTAAAACGGAAAAAAAAAAAAGAGCTTGTGGCTTGGTGCAATTTGCAGCTAATTGGACCTTCTCAAATAGCAAGTGAATAAGCAAAAGGTCAGAGAAAGCAGAACTTGTTTCTTGCGTAATAACAAGAACCATTGTGGGATAACACAGTCCTCTCCTGTTCCAAATGATGACTTGTCCTGTTTTGGCACAAACCTGCATCCTTCACTGGCAATTAATTTGCCTCTTAAAAGAGGGTGGCTGACCCCAGCTATTGTGGGCCATATGTTTTGGATCCCTGTGCTTCTTTCAAGCACAGAAGGAATGTGCATATGGCTTGTCTGTCTGCCTGGCAGCTCTTTGTTATCTGTTTGAGTGGAAAGGCAGCATGGAGGTGCCTAGCAGAGCCGGCGATACTGACAAGGATCACTACACCTGCAAGGATCACTGTCCCTGCACAGCAAATCCGGTTGAACTACCAACAAACTCTGAGCTTTGAGCAAGGAGGGCA